>NW_025726476.1:52500-57500 GCF_021461395.2 Schistocerca americana | reverse complement strand
CGCGGGCAATGCCGTCTTTAACCGCCACCACGTCAGGCTTGCGGATTCCCTCAGGTGTGCGGAGGTGGGGCTCCACAGAGACGTTGAAGCCCCTCTGCGCGAGTCCACGGGCAACATAGCGCACGATCGCGTCATGCCGCTTAACCCGGGACCCGTGCGTCCTGAAGCAAGCCTGTAACACGTGGTTGGCGGTCTCTACGGCCTGGCAGCCCGCGCGGCATCTGGTGTCCGCCTCCCGCCCGCGACTGCGCCGTGCCTTCGTGGGGAAGGCGTTGATGCGGGCGCGGAGAGCGTCGATGAAGTTACGCCCAGATAGCAGGCGACTGGTGTCAGCGACCCACTGGTGTTGCCCCTTGACGGCGGCGGAAGATGACAGCGCCGCACCGTCAAAGGCAACGTGCAGGCGCGCGGCCCACATCTCTCCAACCTGCGTCGACGATTTGAGGAGGTGGCCCTCCCACATAAGATGCCGCTCCAGCGCCTCAATCTCACGCTGCACCTCGTCCCGGCCTGCACCGTCGGCGGCTGGCCCAATCCTCTTCAGCGCCAGGAGACGGGACCGGCGAAGTGTTGGCCCCATCCATCGGCATGATGGGATGCCGAGGCCTCCCTGGGCTACAGGAGCGTGGAAGTAGCCCAGGGGAGTGTCCGCCGGAAGGCGGAACCATCTCCTGACGGCGGCACGGATGGTCACATCTGCCGCTTTCAACGCACCCACTCGGGTGCGGCTGAGGGCCAGCCCATGGTACAGGCCAGGCAGAAGTACGGTGGTGAGGGCGTGGAGGCGCTGTTGCGGCTTGAGCGGAGCTCGGGAGATGACGTCCAGCTGCTCCACCAGGTGGCGTCGTGGGTTGAAAACGCAGCGACCAGCGGTGGAGAATTGCAGTCCCAGGTACCGGAAGGTTTCACCCACACGTAGGGCGGGCACGGTGGCGTTGCCCGCTTTGAAGGTAACGTCGGCGTCGACCTTCACCTTCTTGTCGCGCCCAGACGCGACTAAGGCGAGGGTGAAACACTTCCGGGCGTTGATCTGCAGCCCCAGATGGGCGAGGGCTGCGACGGCTGCGTCGATGAGGGACTGCAATCCCCTCGCGGTCGATGCAAAAAGCAGGACGTCATCTGCGAAGGCCGCAGCGTTAACTCTGCGACCAAGGATCCGAGCTCCGATGTGGGAGGGAAGTTGACTCAAAACATAGTCCACCGCAAAATTGAAAAGGAGGGGGGAGAGGGGGTCACCCTGACGCACACCCCTAGCCGGCTGCAGGGGCACGCCCACGTCGGCGCCGCCCGCTATCACCGTCGTGCTACCCTCGTAACACCTTTCGACGTACTCAATAAAGCAATCCGGCAGGCCATGAGCCCTCAGCACGGGGCGGAGGGCGGCATGGTCCACCGAATCGAACGCTTTAGAGACGTCGATCGATGCCACAAAAACAGAGCGACAGGAGCGGACTGCGTCGGTGAGAGCAGTGTCCAAGATGAAGGTGTTTTCCAACATCCCATCCCGGGGGATGAATGCCCGCTGACGTTCGTCCACAGCACATGCACGCATCAGGCGTGACGCGAGAACCTTGTGAAAGGTCCGCGCCAACACCGAGCAGACCGTAATGGGGCGAAAGTCAGCGGGGGATGTTGGTGCAGCCGTTTTGGGGAGAAGTGACGTCCGGGCGCGAAGCAGACGCTCGGGGAGGGCGCGGGCCAGGAGGAAGAGGTTCAAGAGTTTCACCAGGACTTCATGCGGCAGGCGCCGCAGCTCCGCTGGAGTCAGGCCGTCCGGCCCGGCTGCCGATCCCCTGGGCGGCAAGGCAGCAGCGACCTCCTCACGTGTGACCGGCCCCCATAGGCACTCAGGAGCGACAGGCTCCGAGTGCGGGAGAAGGCGGTCACGGATGAAGCCGGCGGTGGAGATCGGCTTCTTCGTGAAGAGGTCCGCCCAGAAGTCCAGCAGACCGGGGATGTCGGGTGGCGGCTGCAGCAGGGTGCCGTCCAGCAAGCCGCGCACGCAACGCGCACGCGACCTACGGAAGGCGTCCTGTGTCCGCGCGTATTCCCAGCGGCGCCGCTTGCGCTTCTGCAGCGGCGGGGCGGCAGGCGGCCGCTTGGATGGTTGGCGCGGCCGCTGTGTCCTGGTGATCGACCTCTCCCCCCTGGACCCGACCGACGCAAGGGCATCCGGGAGCATGCCCAGGATGACATCGGGCGGCGTGCCCCGCCCCAGACCAATGACTCGATCCAGGGCAGAGAAACGCTGGGCGGAAGCAGGTAGCCCCGCCAGATGCTCCCAGATGGCGGCGTCAGTCGGCCCCTCCGGCGGCGGCCCGGTGGTGTCGGCCGCGAAGTCCTCGGCTGCGTCGACGGGCGGCGCAGCGGCCTCGCCCGCGTCAGGCAGCGAGCTCGCTGCTCCACGGCGGGACGCCGGCTCTTCACCCCGACCGATCTCAAGTGCCTCCATGAATTGGCGGACAAGCTGCTTGTGGGCAGCTTGCCGCCGTCGGCACTTGATTGCCTCAAGCGTTCGGTCGGGGAACATCCTGGTAAGTTCTTGATTTACAAAGAAGAACCGGGCGTCCCTCTCCAGGAACAGTTCGGCCTCTGCCTTGGCGAGCGACAGGACTTCTTCCTCCGTCCACCTCGCGCGATGCCTCTCCGTCACGATCTCAGCGTTGGCGGCCGCAGGGTGTTGGCGGCGGCGATGGACCCCGAGACCGTTCTTCGTGGTAAAAGTGCGGTGGCACTCACTGCAAGCAAAGGGAGCTACACAAACTATCGCATTTTCGTTACGGCCGGTTGGCCGGATAGGTGCTGGGGTAGCTGGGGTGGCACCTTCAGCGGAAGGGCCACCATCTCTTGTTTCTTGTCGGCTGCCCCCAACTATAAAGGGATAATGCGAGGGGGGGCTGGTAACCCCCCCAAGCCCCTGGTGCGGTCTTCCACTCTGCAAAAATCAGCGGGCCCACGAGAAGGGGAGAAGACCGCAGGAGAGGAGAGGCTAAGAGGGCTAGGCCCATGTATTGCGCATCACTCTCCCTGTAACTATAACCCAAGGAAGGCACCTCGCAGCAGCAGCACGACTACATCAAGACCGCACTTCGAAAAGCCAAGTCCGGATGCAGCCACACCGCCGCCACTTGGCCACCTTAAGAGAGTCATAGTTAAGAGAGTCATAGTTACTCCCGCCGTTTACCCGCGCTTGCTTGAATTTCTTCACGTTGACATTCAGAGCACTGGGCAGAAATCACATTGCGTCAACACCCGCTAGGGCCATCGCAATGCTTTGTTTTAATTAGACAGTCGGATTCCCCCAGTCCGTGCCAGTTCTGAGTTGATCGTTGAATGGCGGCCGAAGAGAATCCGCGCACCCGCGCGCCCCCGGAGGAGCACGCTAAGGCGGACGCGGCCTCGCAGCAAGGAAGATCCGTGGGAGGCCAAGGCACGGGACCGAGCTCGGATCCTGCACGCAGGTTGAAGCACCGGGGCGCGAACGCCGCGCAGGCGCGCGCATCCTGCACCGCCGGCCAGCACGAGGCCAACCAACGGCGAGAGCAGACCACGCCCGCGCTAAACGCCCGCACTTACCGGCACCCCTACGGCACTCACCTCGCCCAGGCCCGGCACGTTAGCGCTGACCCACTTCCCGACCAAGCCCGACACGCCCCGATCCTCAGAGCCAATCCTTATCCCGAAGTTACGGATCCAATTTGCCGACTTCCCTTACCTACATTATTCTATCGACTAGAGGCTCTTCACCTTGGAGACCTGCTGCGGATATGGGTACGAACCGGCGCGACACCTCCACGTGGCCCTCTCCCGGATTTTCAAGGTCCGAGGGGAAGATCGGGACACCGCCGCAACTGCGGTGCTCTTCGCGTTCCAAACCCTATCTCCCTGCTAGAGGATTCCAGGGAACTCGAACGCTCATGCAGAAAAGAAAACTCTTCCCCGATCTCCCGACGGCGTCTCCGGGTCCTTTTGGGTTACCCCGACGAGCATCTCTAAAAGAGGGGCCCGACTTGTATCGGTTCCGCTGCCGGGTTCCGGAATAGGAACCGGATTCCCTTTCGCCCAACGGGGGCCAGCACAAAGTGCATCATGCTATGACGGCCCCCATCAACATCGGATTTCTCCTAGGGCTTAGGATCGACTGACTCGTGTGCAACGGCTGTTCACACGAAACCCTTCTCCGCGTCAGCCCTCCAGGGCCTCGCTGGAGTATTTGCTACTACCACCAAGATCTGCACCGACGGCGGCTCCAGGCAGGCTCACGCCCAGACCCTTCTGCGCCCACCGCCGCGACCCTCCTACTCGTCAGGGCTTCGCGGCCGGCCGCAAGGACCGGCCATGACTGCCAGACTGACGGCCGAGTATAGGCACGACGCTTCAGCGCCATCCATTTTCAGGGCTAGTTGCTTCGGCAGGTGAGTTGTTACACACTCCTTAGCGGATTCCGACTTCCATGGCCACCGTCCTGCTGTCTTAAGCAACCAACGCCTTTCATGGTTTCCCATGAGCGTCGATTCGGGCGCCTTAACTCGGCGTTTGGTTCATCCCACAGCGCCAGTTCTGCTTACCAAAAGTGGCCCACTTGGCACTCCGATCCGAGTCGTTTGCTCGCGGCTTCAGCATATCAAGCAAGCCGGAGATCTCACCCATTTAAAGTTTGAGAATAGGTTGAGGTCGTTTCGGCCCCAAGGCCTCTAATCATTCGCTTTACCGGATGAGACTCGTACGAGCACCAGCTATCCTGAGGGAAACTTCGGAGGGAACCAGCTACTAGATGGTTCGATTAGTCTTTCGCCCCTATACCCAGCTCCGACGATCGATTTGCACGTCAGAATCGCTACGGACCTCCATCAGGGTTTCCCCTGACTTCGTCCTGGCCAGGCATAGTTCACCATCTTTCGGGTCCCAACGTGTACGCTCTAGGTGCGCCTCACCTCGCAATGAGGACGAGACGCCCCGGGAGTGCGGAGGCCGCCGCCCCGTGAAGGGCGGGGAAGCCC
>NW_025726476.1:45000-50000 GCF_021461395.2 Schistocerca americana | reverse complement strand
CTGGCTGGCATCGTTTATGGTTAGAACTAGGGCGGTATCTGATCGCCTTCGAACCTCTAACTTTCGTTCTTGATTAATGAAAACATACTTGGCAAATGCTTTCGCTTCTGTTCGTCTTGCGACGATCCAAGAATTTCACCTCTAACGTCGCAATACGAATGCCCCCGCCTGTCCCTATTAATCATTACCTCGGGTTCCGAAAACCAACAAAATAGAACCGAGGTCCTATTCCATTATTCCATGCACACAGTATTCAGGCGGGCTTGCCTGCTTTAAGCACTCTAATTTGTTCAAAGTAAACGTGCCGGCCCACCGAGACACTCACTCAAGAGCACCCTGGTAGGATTGCAACGGGGTCCGCCTCGGGACGCACGAGCACGCACGAGGCGCGTCGCACGCCTTCAGCTCGCCCCACCGGCAGGACGTCCCACGATACATGCCAGTTAAACACCGACGGGCGGTGAACCAACAGCGTGGGACACAAATCCAACTACGAGCTTTTTAACCGCAACAACTTTAATATACGCTATTGGAGCTGGAATTACCGCGGCTGCTGGCACCAGACTTGCCCTCCAATAGATACTCGTTAAAGGATTTAAAGTGTACTCATTCCGATTACGGGGCCTCGGATGAGTCCCGTATCGTTATTTTTCGTCACTACCTCCCCGTGCCGGGAGTGGGTAATTTGCGCGCCTGCTGCCTTCCTTGGATGTGGTAGCCGTTTCTCAGGCTCCCTCTCCGGAATCGAACCCTGATTCCCCGTTACCCGTTACAACCATGGTAGGCGCAGAACCTACCATCGACAGTTGATAAGGCAGACATTTGAAAGATGCGTCGCCGGTACGAGGACCGTGCGATCAGCCCAAAGTTATTCAGAGTCACCAAGGCAAACGGACCGGACGAGCCGACCGATTGGTTTTGATCTAATAAAAGCGTCCCTTCCATCTCTGGTCGGGACTCTGTTTGCATGTATTAGCTCTAGAATTACCACAGTTATCCAAGTAACGTGGGTACGATCTAAGGAACCATAACTGATTTAATGAGCCATTCGCGGTTTCACCTTAATGCGGCTTGTACTGAGACATGCATGGCTTAATCTTTGAGACAAGCATATGACTACTGGCAGGATCAACCAGGGAGCTGCGTCAACTAGAGCTGAGCAGCCGGCCGCCCGGGAGTGTGTCCCGGGGGCCCGCGCGAACACGCAAGCGTCCGCTCAATTATTCTGCAAACAGGAGGAGGCTGAGCTCCCCTGCACAATACACCTCGAAACCCTCTCAGGTCCCGGCGGCGCGCAGCGCCGTCCTAAGTACTTGGTCGGGTTCGAGAGAGGCGCAATCGCCCGGAGTTTGGCGAGTAGACGCTTTAGGTGCGACCACCCGTGCTCCCAACTGAGCTTGCCGCTGCCGACAGAGGCCCGGGAGCGTGCTGTCGTGGCATTGCCGGCGGGAGACAACACGCGCCACCTACGGTGGCCGGCAGCTCCAACGCCAGCGCCACAGAAGGACAAAAGCCCCACTTGGGTGCCGAAGCGAACTCTCCCAGCACAGCGCACGCGCCAACACGTCCGCACAGCTGCGATACAATCCACCTGCGAGAACCGCAGAGGCGACCGAGCAGCAGACGGCGTCGCGGCGCCGAGCGCCGGGCGGCGGCGCATCCTCAGCGCACACAGTCCTCAATCGGACCAGCACACTGCAGATGTCCACCGCGCTTCGCACCGGGCCCGCGAGGACCTACTTTGGCCGCACGGCGCCGCGTGCAGGGTGCGCCGGCGCGCAGCTGCGCCGCCTGCCGCCTCCGTCGGCCGGCGCGCCTGCCACTGGCCGCCCCCACCAGCCGGCTGTAGCGCGTGCGCCCACGCACCGCGCGGCCAGCACGCCGGAAGGCCCCCCCTCACCGGCCGGGGACGGTCCCACCCAGCCACCGCCGCGTATCGCTTCACACCCACATGCCATTCACGTTCGTGGGCATGGTGGGTATCGCTGAAACAACCGGTTGGTAGCTCAACCGATCGTCGCCATCACTGATTCACCTCTAGCGAGAACAACCGCACCACAACGGTTTACCAGTTCTTCATTTGCGTAACGTCACCAGCAAACGTAGACGTCCATCGCCATTTGCAAATTCAACGATTGTTGCATGCCTGTGTCAGGTGTCACGACACACTATGTCTGCCCACATACACGCAACAACATGTGCACGCTTCGCGAACACGTGGAAGGTGGCCCCCGTACGTATGCGATGTCCATTGCGCGAACGACTGTCAACCGGCCTCTGTCGCATGTCGCAGATGTGGAACGCAGTGCACCATGCTATCACGGTGTGTGAGAAGAGACGACTACGTCTGACAACACGCGCCACTACATCAACAGACGGCTCATGCTGATCGCCATCCACGGCATACCATACTGCAATCCAGCTCTTATAGGGAGACGACACGTAGCTGAGTGCACAATATTTGGACCGTATGGTTCGCCGTTGTTGGCGCAGTCGTGGTACGGTCACACATGTACCACGATGTATCATTCAGTACATGAGGACCAATGTGCGGTACAGTGTGTGATTTGGACGTACAACATCAGCGGACAGTTGCCACAAGCCGTACCACAACGTAGGCTGTGCTTCGCCATGCGAATGCCAATGAA
The DNA here is from genome assembly GCF_021461395.2 of Schistocerca americana. Taxonomy (NCBI): domain Eukaryota; kingdom Metazoa; phylum Arthropoda; class Insecta; order Orthoptera; family Acrididae; genus Schistocerca; species Schistocerca americana. Next base: position 47,352 of record NW_025726476.1, on the reverse strand, counting down.
CAACTGCGAAGGGCATTGAGCATGTACGTCCTGCCGCCATCCGCATTACAGTGTATAGCTGCAAGGTGTTTAACATGAAGCGATACTCTGGGGACCGGGCAGTGCGAGTAGCAAACTATATTGCGGGGGTTGCAGTTAGGCAACACTACACTAATTTAACGCGTCGTATGACAATTACAGAGCAGGTTAAGGCCCAACGTGTGTTGGGTTAAGGCCCAACGTGTGTTGGGTTAAGGCCCAACGTGTGTTGGGTTAAGGCCCAACGTGTGTTGGGTTAAGGCCCAACGTGTGTTGGGTTAAGGCCCAACGTGTGTTGGGTTAAGGCCCAACGTGTGTTGGGTTAAGGCCCAACGTGTGTTGGGTTAAGGCCCAACGTGTGTTGGGTTAAGGCCCAACGTGTGTTGGGTTAAGGCCCAACGTGTGTTGGGTTAAGGCCCAACGTGTGTTGGGTTAAGGCCCAACGTGTGTTGGGTTAAGGCCCAACGTGTGTTGGGTTAAGGCCCAACGTGTGTTGGGTTAAGGCCCAACGTGTGTTGGGTTAAGGCCCAACGTGTGTTGGGTTAAGGCCCAACGTGTGTTGGGTTAAGGCCCAACGTGTGTTGGGTTAAGGCCCAACGTGTGTTGGGTTAAGGCCCAACGTGTGTTGGGTTAAGGCCCAACGTGTGTTGGGTTAAGGCCCAACGTGTGTTGGGTTAAGGCCCAACGTGTGTTGGGTTAAGGCCCAACGTGTGTTGGGTTAAGGCGCAACATAGGTTAGGTTAAGGCGCAACATAGGTTAGGTTAAGGCGCAACATAGGTTAGGTTAAGGCGCAACATAGGTTAGGTTAAGGCGCAACATAGGTTAGGTTAAGGCGCAACATAGGTTAGGTTACGGCGCAACATAGGTTAGGTTAAGGCGCAACATAGGTTAGGTTAAGGCGCAACATAGGTTAGGTTACGGCGCAACATAGGTTAGGTTAAGGCGCAACATAGGTTAGGTTAAGGCGCAACATAGGTTAGGTTAAGGCGCAACATAGGTTAGGTTAAGGCGCAACATAGGTTAGGTTAAGGCGCAACATAGGTTAGGTTAAGGCGCAACATAGGTTAGGTTAAGGCGCAACATAGGTTAGGTTACGGCGCAACATAGGTTAGGTTAAGGCGCAACATAGGTTAGGTTAAGGCGCAACATAGGTTAGGTTAAGGCGCAACATAGGTTAGGTTATGGCGCAACATAGGTTAGGTTACGGCGCAACATAGGTTAGGTTACGGCGCAACATAGGTTAGGTTAAGGCGCAACATAGGTTAGGTTAAGGCGCAACATAGGTTAGGTTAAGGCGCAACATAGGTTAGGTTAAGGCGCAACATAGGTTAGGTTAAGGCGCAACATAGGTTAGGTTAAGGCGCAACATAGGTTAGGTTAAGGCGCAACATAGGTTAGGTTAAGGCGCAACATGGGTTAGGTTAAGGCGCAACATGGGTTAGGTTAAGGCGCAACATGGGTTAGGTTAAGGCGCAACATGGGTTAGGTTAAGGCGCAACATGGGTTAGGTTAAGGCGCAACATGGGTTAGGTTAAGGCGCAACATGGGTTAGGTTAAGGCGCAACATGGGTTAGGTTAAGGCGCAACATGGGTTAGGTTAAGGCGCAACATGGGTTAGGTTAAGGCGCAACATGGGTTAGGTTAAGGCGCAACATGGGTTAGGTTAAGGCGCAACATGGGTTAGGTTAAGGTACAATATGGGTTAGGTTAAGGTACAATATGGGTTAGGTTAAGGTACAATATGGGTTAGGTTAAGGTACAATATGGGTTAGGTTAAGGTACAATATGGGTTAGGTTAAGGTACAATATGGGTTAGGTTAAGGTACAATATGGGTTAGGTTAAGGTACAATATGGGTTAGGTTAAGGTACAATACGGGTTAGGTTAAGGTACAATACGGGTTAGGTTAAGGTACAATACGGGTTAGGTTAAGGTACAATACGGGTTAGGTTAAGGTACAATACGGGTTAGGTTAAGGTACAATACGGGTTAGGTTAAGGTACAATACGGGTTAGGTTAAGGTACAATACGGGTTAGGTTAAGGCACTTGGGGGGGGGGGGGGGCCCGGTTTGTTGATTGTGATTATCGTAAGTAAATGACTGCGGCATCATCTGATTTGCCACGTCAGGGTGCACCTTTGGCTCATAACAGGCGGCGCTCTGATTCCATGCTTGTGGCAGACCTGTGTCTTTCATTCCTGCCATTGTTTGTGTGGTGTGACAGGAGGCAGTATTGTGATGTTGGGTGCACCCCTGTCTGGGACATGTGTGGGTGTTGGTGGCTTAGCTGAGCAATGGTGGTTGTCGGAAGGGTGGGATATTCTGTTTTCCGAG
>NW_025726476.1:32500-37500 GCF_021461395.2 Schistocerca americana | reverse complement strand
GTTAGAACTAGGGCGGTATCTGATCGCCTTCGAACCTCTAACTTTCGTTCTTGATTAATGAAAACATACTTGGCAAATGCTTTCGCTTCTGTTCGTCTTGCGACGATCCAAGAATTTCACCTCTAACGTCGCAATACGAATGCCCCCGCCTGTCCCTATTAATCATTACCTCGGGTTCCGAAAACCAACAAAATAGAACCGAGGTCCTATTCCATTATTCCATGCACACAGTATTCAGGCGGGCTTGCCTGCTTTAAGCACTCTAATTTGTTCAAAGTAAACGTGCCGGCCCACCGAGACACTCACTCAAGAGCACCCTGGTAGGATTGCAACGGGGTCCGCCTCGGGACGCACGAGCACGCACGAGGCGCGTCGCACGCCTTCAGCTCGCCCCACCGGCAGGACGTCCCACGATACATGCCAGTTAAACACCGACGGGCGGTGAACCAACAGCGTGGGACACAAATCCAACTACGAGCTTTTTAACCGCAACAACTTTAATATACGCTATTGGAGCTGGAATTACCGCGGCTGCTGGCACCAGACTTGCCCTCCAATAGATACTCGTTAAAGGATTTAAAGTGTACTCATTCCGATTACGGGGCCTCGGATGAGTCCCGTATCGTTATTTTTCGTCACTACCTCCCCGTGCCGGGAGTGGGTAATTTGCGCGCCTGCTGCCTTCCTTGGATGTGGTAGCCGTTTCTCAGGCTCCCTCTCCGGAATCGAACCCTGATTCCCCGTTACCCGTTACAACCATGGTAGGCGCAGAACCTACCATCGACAGTTGATAAGGCAGACATTTGAAAGATGCGTCGCCGGTACGAGGACCGTGCGATCAGCCCAAAGTTATTCAGAGTCACCAAGGCAAACGGACCGGACGAGCCGACCGATTGGTTTTGATCTAATAAAAGCGTCCCTTCCATCTCTGGTCGGGACTCTGTTTGCATGTATTAGCTCTAGAATTACCACAGTTATCCAAGTAACGTGGGTACGATCTAAGGAACCATAACTGATTTAATGAGCCATTCGCGGTTTCACCTTAATGCGGCTTGTACTGAGACATGCATGGCTTAATCTTTGAGACAAGCATATGACTACTGGCAGGATCAACCAGGGAGCTGCGTCAACTAGAGCTGAGCAGCCGGCCGCCCGGGAGTGTGTCCCGGGGGCCCGCGCGAACACGCAAGCGTCCGCTCAATTATTCTGCAAACAGGAGGAGGCTGAGCTCCCCTGCACAATACACCTCGAAACCCTCTCAGGTCCCGGCGGCGCGCAGCGCCGTCCTAAGTACTTGGTCGGGTTCGAGAGAGGCGCAATCGCCCGGAGTTTGGCGAGTAGACGCTTTAGGTGCGACCACCCGTGCTCCCAACTGAGCTTGCCGCTGCCGACAGAGGCCCGGGAGCGTGCTGTCGTGGCATTGCCGGCGGGAGACAACACGCGCCACCTACGGTGGCCGGCAGCTCCAACGCCAGCGCCACAGAAGGACAAAAGCCCCACTTGGGTGCCGAAGCGAACTCTCCCAGCACAGCGCACGCGCCAACACGTCCGCACAGCTGCGATACAATCCACCTGCGAGAACCGCAGAGGCGACCGAGCAGCAGACGGCGTCGCGGCGCCGAGCGCCGGGCGGCGGCGCATCCTCAGCGCACACAGTCCTCAATCGGACCAGCACACTGCAGATGTCCACCGCGCTTCGCACCGGGCCCGCGAGGACCTACTTTGGCCGCACGGCGCCGCGTGCAGGGTGCGCCGGCGCGCAGCTGCGCCGCCTGCCGCCTCCGTCGGCCGGCGCGCCTGCCACTGGCCGCCCCCACCAGCCGGCTGTAGCGCGTGCGCCCACGCACCGCGCGGCCAGCACGCCGGAAGGCCCCCCCTCACCGGCCGGGGACGGTCCCACCCAGCCACCGCCGCGTATCGCTTCACACCCACATGCCATTCACGTTCGTGGGCATGGTGGGTATCGCTGAAACAACCGGTTGGTAGCTCAACCGATCGTCGCCATCACTGATTCACCTCTAGCGAGAACAACCGCACCACAACGGTTTACCAGTTCTTCATTTGCGTAACGTCACCAGCAAACGTAGACGTCCATCGCCATTTGCAAATTCAACGATTGTTGCATGCCTGTGTCAGGTGTCACGACACACTATGTCTGCCCACATACACGCAACAACATGTGCACGCTTCGCGAACACGTGGAAGGTGGCCCCCGTACGTATGCGATGTCCATTGCGCGAACGACTGTCAACCGGCCTCTGTCGCATGTCGCAGATGTGGAACGCAGTGCACCATGCTATCACGGTGTGTGAGAAGAGACGACTACGTCTGACAACACGCGCCACTACATCAACAGACGGCTCATGCTGATCGCCATCCACGGCATACCATACTGCAATCCAGCTCTTATAGGGAGACGACACGTAGCTGAGTGCACAATATTTGGACCGTATGGTTCGCCGTTGTTGGCGCAGTCGTGGTACGGTCACACATGTACCACGATGTATCATTCAGTACATGAGGACCAATGTGCGGTACAGTGTGTGATTTGGACGTACAACATCAGCGGACAGTTGCCACAAGCCGTACCACAACGTAGGCTGTGCTTCGCCATGCGAATGCCAATGAACAACTGCGAAGGGCATTGAGCATGTACGTCCTGCCGCCATCCGCATTACAGTGTATAGCTGCAAGGTGTTTAACATGAAGCGATACTCTGGGGACCGGGCAGTGCGAGTAGCAAACTATATTGCGGGGGTTGCAGTTAGGCAACACTACACTAATTTAACGCGTCGTATGACAATTACAGAGCAGGTTAAGGCCCAACGTGTGTTGGGTTAAGGCCCAACGTGTGTTGGGTTAAGGCCCAACGTGTGTTGGGTTAAGGCCCAACGTGTGTTGGGTTAAGGCCCAACGTGTGTTGGGTTAAGGCCCAACGTGTGTTGGGTTAAGGCCCAACGTGTGTTGGGTTAAGGCCCAACGTGTGTTGGGTTAAGGCCCAACGTGTGTTGGGTTAAGGCCCAACGTGTGTTGGGTTAAGGCCCAACGTGTGTTGGGTTAAGGCCCAACGTGTGTTGGGTTAAGGCCCAACGTGTGTTGGGTTAAGGCCCAACGTGTGTTGGGTTAAGGCCCAACGTGTGTTGGGTTAAGGCCCAACGTGTGTTGGGTTAAGGCCCAACGTGTGTTGGGTTAAGGCCCAACGTGTGTTGGGTTAAGGCCCAACGTGTGTTGGGTTAAGGCCCAACGTGTGTTGGGTTAAGGCCCAACGTGTGTTGGGTTAAGGCCCAACGTGTGTTGGGTTAAGGCGCAACATAGGTTAGGTTAAGGCGCAACATAGGTTAGGTTAAGGCGCAACATAGGTTAGGTTAAGGCGCAACATAGGTTAGGTTAAGGCGCAACATAGGTTAGGTTAAGGCGCAACATAGGTTAGGTTAAGGCGCAACATAGGTTAGGTTACGGCGCAACATAGGTTAGGTTAAGGCGCAACATAGGTTAGGTTAAGGCGCAACATAGGTTAGGTTACGGCGCAACATAGGTTAGGTTAAGGCGCAACATAGGTTAGGTTAAGGCGCAACATAGGTTAGGTTAAGGCGCAACATAGGTTAGGTTAAGGCGCAACATAGGTTAGGTTAAGGCGCAACATAGGTTAGGTTAAGGCGCAACATAGGTTAGGTTAAGGCGCAACATAGGTTAGGTTAAGGCGCAACATAGGTTAGGTTAAGGCGCAACATAGGTTAGGTTACGGCGCAACATAGGTTAGGTTAAGGCGCAACATAGGTTAGGTTAAGGCGCAACATAGGTTAGGTTAAGGCGCAACATAGGTTAGGTTATGGCGCAACATAGGTTAGGTTACGGCGCAACATAGGTTAGGTTACGGCGCAACATAGGTTAGGTTAAGGCGCAACATAGGTTAGGTTAAGGCGCAACATAGGTTAGGTTAAGGCGCAACATAGGTTAGGTTAAGGCGCAACATAGGTTAGGTTAAGGCGCAACATAGGTTAGGTTAAGGCGCAACATAGGTTAGGTTAAGGCGCAACATAGGTTAGGTTAAGGCGCAACATGGGTTAGGTTAAGGCGCAACATGGGTTAGGTTAAGGCGCAACATGGGTTAGGTTAAGGCGCAACATGGGTTAGGTTAAGGCGCAACATGGGTTAGGTTAAGGCGCAACATGGGTTAGGTTAAGGCGCAACATGGGTTAGGTTAAGGCGCAACATGGGTTAGGTTAAGGCGCAACATGGGTTAGGTTAAGGCGCAACATGGGTTAGGTTAAGGCGCAACATGGGTTAGGTTAAGGCGCAACATGGGTTAGGTTAAGGCGCAACATGGGTTAGGTTAAGGTACAATATGGGTTAGGTTAAGGTACAATATGGGTTAGGTTAAGGTACAATATGGGTTAGGTTAAGGTACAATATGGGTTAGGTTAAGGTACAATATGGGTTAGGTTAAGGTACAATATGGGTTAGGTTAAGGTACAATATGGGTTAGGTTAAGGTACAATATGGGTTAGGTTAAGGTACAATATGGGTTAGGTTAAGGTACAATACGGGTTAGGTTAAGGTACAATACGGGTTAGGTTAAGGTACAATACGGGTTAGGTTAAGGTACAATACGGGTTAGGTTAAGGTACAATACGGGTTAGGTTAAGGTACAATACGGGTTAGGTTAAGGTACAATACGGGTTAGGTTAAGGCACTTGGGGGGGGGGGGGGCCCGGTTTGTTGATTGTGATTATCGTAAGTAAATGACTGCGGCATCATCTGATTTGCCACGTCAGGGTGCACCTTTGGCTCATAACAGGCGGCGCTCTGATTCCATGCTTGTGGCAGACCTGTGTCTTTCATTCCTGCCATTGTTTGTGTGGTGTGACAGGAGGCAGTATTGTGATGTTGGGTGCACCCCTGTCTGGGACATGTGTGGGTGTTGGTGGCTTAGCTGAGCAATGGTGGTTGTCGGAAGGGTGGGATATTCTGTTTTCCGAGTGGACCTCCCGGTCTGGTTA
>NW_025726476.1:20000-25000 GCF_021461395.2 Schistocerca americana | reverse complement strand
ATCGCCTTCGAACCTCTAACTTTCGTTCTTGATTAATGAAAACATACTTGGCATATGCTTTCGCTTCTGTTCGTCTTGCGACGATCCAAGAATTTCACCTCTAACGTCGCAATACGAATGCCCCCGCCTGTCCCTATTAATCATTACCTCGGGTTCCGAAAACCAACAAAATAGAACCGAGGTCCTATTCCATTATTCCATGCACACAGTATTCAGGCGGGCTTGCCTGCTTTAAGCACTCTAATTTGTTCAAAGTAAACGTGCCGGCCCACCGAGACACTCACTCAAGAGCACCCTGGTAGGATTGCAACGGGGTCCGCCTCGGGACGCACGAGCACGCACGAGGCGCGTCGCACGCCTTCAGCTCGCCCCACCGGCAGGACGTCCCACGATACATGCCAGTTAAACACCGACGGGCGGTGAACCAACAGCGTGGGACACAAATCCAACTACGAGCTTTTTAACCGCAACAACTTTAATATACGCTATTGGAGCTGGAATTACCGCGGCTGCTGGCACCAGACTTGCCCTCCAATAGATACTCGTTAAAGGATTTAAAGTGTACTCATTCCGATTACGGGGCCTCGGATGAGTCCCGTATCGTTATTTTTCGTCACTACCTCCCCGTGCCGGGAGTGGGTAATTTGCGCGCCTGCTGCCTTCCTTGGATGTGGTAGCCGTTTCTCAGGCTCCCTCTCCGGAATCGAACCCTGATTCCCCGTTACCCGTTACAACCATGGTAGGCGCAGAACCTACCATCGACAGTTGATAAGGCAGACATTTGAAAGATGCGTCGCCGGTACGAGGACCGTGCGATCAGCCCAAAGTTATTCAGAGTCACCAAGGCAAACGGACCGGACGAGCCGACCGATTGGTTTTGATCTAATAAAAGCGTCCCTTCCATCTCTGGTCGGGACTCTGTTTGCATGTATTAGCTCTAGAATTACCACAGTTATCCAAGTAACGTGGGTACGATCTAAGGAACCATAACTGATTTAATGAGCCATTCGCGGTTTCACCTTAATGCGGCTTGTACTGAGACATGCATGGCTTAATCTTTGAGACAAGCATATGACTACTGGCAGGATCAACCAGGGAGCTGCGTCAACTAGAGCTGAGCAGCCGGCCGCCCGGGAGTGTGTCCCGGGGGCCCGCGCGAACACGCAAGCGTCCGCTCAATTATTCTGCAAACAGGAGGAGGCTGAGCTCCCCTGCACAATACACCTCGAAACCCTCTCAGGTCCCGGCGGCGCGCAGCGCCGTCCTAAGTACTTGGTCGGGTTCGAGAGAGGCGCAATCGCCCGGAGTTTGGCGAGTAGACGCTTTAGGTGCGACCACCCGTGCTCCCAACTGAGCTTGCCGCTGCCGACAGAGGCCCGGGAGCGTGCTGTCGTGGCATTGCCGGCGGGAGACAACACGCGCCACCTACGGTGGCCGGCAGCTCCAACGCCAGCGCCACAGAAGGACAAAAGCCCCACTTGGGTGCCGAAGCGAACTCTCCCAGCACAGCGCACGCGCCAACACGTCCGCACAGCTGCGATACAATCCACCTGCGAGAACCGCAGAGGCGACCGAGCAGCAGACGGCGTCGCGGCGCCGAGCGCCGGGCGGCGGCGCATCCTCAGCGCACACAGTCCTCAATCGGACCAGCACACTGCAGATGTCCACCGCGCTTCGCACCGGGCCCGCGAGGACCTACTTTGGCCGCACGGCGCCGCGTGCAGGGTGCGCCGGCGCGCAGCTGCGCCGCCTGCCGCCTCCGTCGGCCGGCGCGCCTGCCACTGGCCGCCCCCACCAGCCGGCTGTAGCGCGTGCGCCCACGCACCGCGCGGCCAGCACGCCGGAAGGCCCCCCCTCACCGGCCGGGGACGGTCCCACCCAGCCACCGCCGCGTATCGCTTCACACCCACATGCCATTCACGTTCGTGGGCATGGTGGGTATCGCTGAAACAACCGGTTGGTAGCTCAACCGATCGTCGCCATCACTGATTCACCTCTAGCGAGAACAACCGCACCACAACGGTTTACCAGTTCTTCATTTGCGTAACGTCACCAGCAAACGTAGACGTCCATCGCCATTTGCAAATTCAACGATTGTTGCATGCCTGTGTCAGGTGTCACGACACACTATGTCTGCCCACATACACGCAACAACATGTGCACGCTTCGCGAACACGTGGAAGGTGGCCCCCGTACGTATGCGATGTCCATTGCGCGAACGACTGTCAACCGGCCTCTGTCGCATGTCGCAGATGTGGAACGCAGTGCACCATGCTATCACGGTGTGTGAGAAGAGACGACTACGTCTGACAACACGCGCCACTACATCAACAGACGGCTCATGCTGATCGCCATCCACGGCATACCATACTGCAATCCAGCTCTTATAGGGAGACGACACGTAGCTGAGTGCACAATATTTGGACCGTATGGTTCGCCGTTGTTGGCGCAGTCGTGGTACGGTCACACATGTACCACGATGTATCATTCAGTACATGAGGACCAATGTGCGGTACAGTGTGTGATTTGGACGTACAACATCAGCGGACAGTTGCCACAAGCCGTACCACAACGTAGGCTGTGCTTCGCCATGCGAATGCCAATGAACAACTGCGAAGGGCATTGAGCATGTACGTCCTGCCGCCATCCGCATTACAGTGTATAGCTGCAAGGTGTTTAACATGAAGCGATACTCTGGGGACCGGGCAGTGCGAGTAGCAAACTATATTGCGGGGGTTGCAGTTAGGCAACACTACACTAATTTAACGCGTCGTATGACAATTACAGAGCAGGTTAAGGCCCAACGTGTGTTGGGTTAAGGCCCAACGTGTGTTGGGTTAAGGCCCAACGTGTGTTGGGTTAAGGCCCAACGTGTGTTGGGTTAAGGCCCAACGTGTGTTGGGTTAAGGCCCAACGTGTGTTGGGTTAAGGCCCAACGTGTGTTGGGTTAAGGCCCAACGTGTGTTGGGTTAAGGCCCAACGTGTGTTGGGTTAAGGCCCAACGTGTGTTGGGTTAAGGCCCAACGTGTGTTGGGTTAAGGCCCAACGTGTGTTGGGTTAAGGCCCAACGTGTGTTGGGTTAAGGCCCAACGTGTGTTGGGTTAAGGCCCAACGTGTGTTGGGTTAAGGCCCAACGTGTGTTGGGTTAAGGCCCAACGTGTGTTGGGTTAAGGCCCAACGTGTGTTGGGTTAAGGCCCAACGTGTGTTGGGTTAAGGCCCAACGTGTGTTGGGTTAAGGCGCAACATAGGTTAGGTTAAGGCGCAACATAGGTTAGGTTAAGGCGCAACATAGGTTAGGTTAAGGCGCAACATAGGTTAGGTTAAGGCGCAACATAGGTTAGGTTAAGGCGCAACATAGGTTAGGTTAAGGCGCAACATAGGTTAGGTTACGGCGCAACATAGGTTAGGTTAAGGCGCAACATAGGTTAGGTTAAGGCGCAACATAGGTTAGGTTACGGCGCAACATAGGTTAGGTTAAGGCGCAACATAGGTTAGGTTAAGGCGCAACATAGGTTAGGTTAAGGCGCAACATAGGTTAGGTTAAGGCGCAACATAGGTTAGGTTAAGGCGCAACATAGGTTAGGTTAAGGCGCAACATAGGTTAGGTTAAGGCGCAACATAGGTTAGGTTAAGGCGCAACATAGGTTAGGTTAAGGCGCAACATAGGTTAGGTTACGGCGCAACATAGGTTAGGTTAAGGCGCAACATAGGTTAGGTTAAGGCGCAACATAGGTTAGGTTAAGGCGCAACATAGGTTAGGTTATGGCGCAACATAGGTTAGGTTACGGCGCAACATAGGTTAGGTTACGGCGCAACATAGGTTAGGTTAAGGCGCAACATAGGTTAGGTTAAGGCGCAACATAGGTTAGGTTAAGGCGCAACATAGGTTAGGTTAAGGCGCAACATAGGTTAGGTTAAGGCGCAACATAGGTTAGGTTAAGGCGCAACATAGGTTAGGTTAAGGCGCAACATGGGTTAGGTTAAGGCGCAACATGGGTTAGGTTAAGGCGCAACATGGGTTAGGTTAAGGCGCAACATGGGTTAGGTTAAGGCGCAACATGGGTTAGGTTAAGGCGCAACATGGGTTAGGTTAAGGCGCAACATGGGTTAGGTTAAGGCGCAACATGGGTTAGGTTAAGGCGCAACATGGGTTAGGTTAAGGCGCAACATGGGTTAGGTTAAGGCGCAACATGGGTTAGGTTAAGGCGCAACATGGGTTAGGTTAAGGCGCAACATGGGTTAGGTTAAGGTACAATATGGGTTAGGTTAAGGTACAATATGGGTTAGGTTAAGGTACAATATGGGTTAGGTTAAGGTACAATATGGGTTAGGTTAAGGTACAATATGGGTTAGGTTAAGGTACAATATGGGTTAGGTTAAGGTACAATATGGGTTAGGTTAAGGTACAATATGGGTTAGGTTAAGGTACAATATGGGTTAGGTTAAGGTACAATACGGGTTAGGTTAAGGTACAATACGGGTTAGGTTAAGGTACAATACGGGTTAGGTTAAGGTACAATACGGGTTAGGTTAAGGTACAATACGGGTTAGGTTAAGGTACAATACGGGTTAGGTTAAGGTACAATACGGGTTAGGTTAAGGTACAATACGGGTTAGGTTAAGGCACTTGGGGGGGGGGGGGCCCGGTTTGTTGATTGTGATTATCGTAAGTAAATGACTGCGGCATCATCTGATTTGCCACGTCAGGGTGCACCTTTGGCTCATAACAGGCGGCGCTCTGATTCCATGCTTGTGGCAGACCTGTGTCTTTCATTCCTGCCATTGTTTGTGTGGTGTGACAGGAGGCAGTATTGTGATGTTGGGTGCACCCCTGTCTGGGACATGTGTGGGTGTTGGTGGCTTAGCTGAGCAATGGTGGTTGTCGGAAGGGTGGGATATTCTGTTTTCCGAGTGGACCTCCCGGTCTGGTTATGATAGTGTGGATTGTCTAATGTGGCAGAGAGGATGCACTGGGTGTTGTTCCATGCTGGTGCTTACA
>NW_025726476.1:12500-15000 GCF_021461395.2 Schistocerca americana | reverse complement strand
GGTCTCTACAGTAGCTCTTGAAACATCTGTATAGTGCCGCCGGACACTGCATATCCTGCAAGCAGGTAAACAGCGCCGGCCACCACAGATTATCAAACGCCCCTGAGATGTCCACCATCACTCCTAGAACATATGTGCAGTTCGACGAGCTGACAAGTTCGGCCGCCGTGTTGATGGCGTCTTCCGTCGATTTTCCACGGCGGAAACCGAATTGCCATTCGTGCATTCCTGCCATTTCCCGGTGACCAGTCAATCTCGCACAGAGCAATTTCTCAAGGGCTTTGCCCAAGGTATCTAGCAGACATATTGGCCTGTATGCTTTGTGTTCTGTTGGGTCCTTGTCTGGCTTCTTTAGTATTATTATTTCTGCTCTTTTCCATCTCCTTGGAAAAGTACCTCTTTCCAGACATTTATTATATAGGTTTGCCAGTATCGGGGCTATTTTTCCTTTTATTGCTTGAAGTACCTCAACCGTGACCCTGTCGGGTCCGGGAGATTTTCCTCTTTTTAGGTTTGATATTACGTCTACCACCTCCTGCGGTGAGAAGGGGTAGACCATTGTATTGTTGTTGTATTCTTCTTGTGCTCTCTCTCTTATAGCCGCCTGCTCCGGTGTGTCCTCAGAGGGATCATCATCCGGTAGCAGGGCTTGGAGGAGCACCGTTATTGTTTCTTGTCTGGTTGTGGTCATTCTATTTTCGCCTGGTATTCTTATAGATGATAAGACTGTTGGAGCTCTTATTTTTTCCCTAGCTAACTTGTATGGCTTTCCCCAGGGATCCATTGCCAGGTTATTTCTTACGAAATTTTCCCAGCTTCTTTTTCTAACTTCTATAATTTCTCTTTTATATCTCTCCCTTAGTTGTCTGTATATACGCAGTCTATGCTCCCTGTCTTGTGGGTTAAATGTGCGCTGATACCTGCGTCTTGCCCTGCGCGTAGCCTGGCGTAGGTCACTTAGTTCTGGAGTCCATGGTGCCGGGTGCACGCTTTGGACTCTGCTTCTCTTTGGTACGACTGCTTCTATTACTTCCTTTATACTTTGAACTATCTGCTCCGCTGTTTCATCAACCTCGAGATCCTCATCCAGCTCTGGCGGGCTGTACTCCCGGGAGAGTCTTTCCCAGTCTACCTTTTTATAGTCATATTCTGAAAGCCATTCCTGTGGCGCCACATTCTGTTCTGATTTTAGTATATACTTTATTACATTATGATCACTGGTCGTTGCATTCTCCAATACCTCCCATTTATCTATTTTATTGGTAGCCCTGTTATTTGCCAGTGTTACATCTATATTTGTTTTTGCCCCTGCTCTATTTGAATATGTTGGTATCTCGCTAGGTGCGTTTATTATATCTAGATTTAATTCACTTATTGCATCTTCTAATTCCTGACCTTTTTCGTCTTGTTCTCCGCTGTGCCACAGGAATGACTTTGCGTTTGCATCCATTGCTATGATTACTTGATGGCCCTGTAGAGTTCTACATATTTCCTTTAGTTGTTCTAGGTACATAGTTATTGGCTCTCTATACTGACAATATATTGATACTAAATACCACTTAGTGTTTTTGGCGTGTACTTCGATTGTTACAACATGTTCATTTGTAAATTGATTTAATACTATTGTTCTTATATTACTATTTAAAATTACTATTGCAGACATTGGTCTTTCTCCCTTCATGATTATTTGAGCCGTGGCTGTCATTCCTGGGATTTTACCCTCCCGGGAGTACGGTTCTTGCAAGCATAGTATGTCAGCTTTAAGTTCTTCTGCTAATTTACGCAACTCGTAACTCGGACAGCGGGAATCTCGTTAATCCATTCATGCGCGTCACTAATTAGATGACGAGGCATTTGGCTACCTTAAGAGAGTCATAGTTACTCCCGCCGTTTACCCGCGCTTGCTTGAATTTCTTCACGTTGACATTCAGAGCACTGGGCAGAAATCACATTGCGTCAACACCCGCTAGGGCCATCGCAATGCTTTGTTTTAATTAGACAGTCGGATTCCCCCAGTCCGTGCCAGTTCTGAGTTGATCGTTGAATGGCGGCCGAAGAGAATCCGCGCACCCGCGCGCCCCCGGAGGAGCACGCTAAGGCGGACGCGGCCTCGCAGCAAGGAAGATCCGTGGGAGGCCAAGGCACGGGACCGAGCTCGGATCCTGCACGCAGGTTGAAGCACCGGGGCGCGAACGCCGCGCAGGCGCGCGCATCCTGCACCGCCGGCCAGCACGAGGCCAACCAACGGCGAGAGCAGACCACGCCCGCGCTAAACGCCCGCACTTACCGGCACCCCTACGGCACTCACCTCGCCCAGGCCCGGCACGTTAGCGCTGACCCACTTCCCGACCAAGCCCGACACGCCCCGATCCTCAGAGCCAATCCTTATCCCGAAGTTACGGATCCAATTTGCCGACTTCCCTTACCTACATTATTCTATCGACTAGAGGCTCTTCACCTTGGAGACCTGCTGCGGATATGGGTACGAACCGGCGCGACA
>NW_025726476.1:5000-7500 GCF_021461395.2 Schistocerca americana | reverse complement strand
GGCGCGCAGCGCCGTCCTAAGTACTTGGTCGGGTTCGAGAGAGGCGCAATCGCCCGGAGTTTGGCGAGTAGACGCTTTAGGTGCGACCACCCGTGCTCCCAACTGAGCTTGCCGCTGCCGACAGAGGCCCGGGAGCGTGCTGTCGTGGCATTGCCGGCGGGAGACAACACGCGCCACCTACGGTGGCCGGCAGCTCCAACGCCAGCGCCACAGAAGGACAAAAGCCCCACTTGGGTGCCGAAGCGAACTCTCCCAGCACAGCGCACGCGCCAACACGTCCGCACAGCTGCGATACAATCCACCTGCGAGAACCGCAGAGGCGACCGAGCAGCAGACGGCGTCGCGGCGCCGAGCGCCGGGCGGCGGCGCATCCTCAGCGCACACAGTCCTCAATCGGACCAGCACACTGCAGATGTCCACCGCGCTTCGCACCGGGCCCGCGAGGACCTACTTTGGCCGCACGGCGCCGCGTGCAGGGTGCGCCGGCGCGCAGCTGCGCCGCCTGCCGCCTCCGTCGGCCGGCGCGCCTGCCACTGGCCGCCCCCACCAGCCGGCTGTAGCGCGTGCGCCCACGCACCGCGCGGCCAGCACGCCGGAAGGCCCCCCCTCACCGGCCGGGGACGGTCCCACCCAGCCACCGCCGCGTATCGCTTCACACCCACATGCCATTCACGTTCGTGGGCATGGTGGGTATCGCTGAAACAACCGGTTGGTAGCTCAACCGATCGTCGCCATCACTGATTCACCTCTAGCGAGAACAACCGCACCACAACGGTTTACCAGTTCTTCATTTGCGTAACGTCACCAGCAAACGTAGACGTCCATCGCCATTTGCAAATTCAACGATTGTTGCATGCCTGTGTCAGGTGTCACGACACACTATGTCTGCCCACATACACGCAACAACATGTGCACGCTTCGCGAACACGTGGAAGGTGGCCCCCGTACGTATGCGATGTCCATTGCGCGAACGACTGTCAACCGGCCTCTGTCGCATGTCGCAGATGTGGAACGCAGTGCACCATGCTATCACGGTGTGTGAGAAGAGACGACTACGTCTGACAACACGCGCCACTACATCAACAGACGGCTCATGCTGATCGCCATCCACGGCATACCATACTGCAATCCAGCTCTTATAGGGAGACGACACGTAGCTGAGTGCACAATATTTGGACCGTATGGTTCGCCGTTGTTGGCGCAGTCGTGGTACGGTCACACATGTACCACGATGTATCATTCAGTACATGAGGACCAATGTGCGGTACAGTGTGTGATTTGGACGTACAACATCAGCGGACAGTTGCCACAAGCCGTACCACAACGTAGGCTGTGCTTCGCCATGCGAATGCCAATGAACAACTGCGAAGGGCATTGAGCATGTACGTCCTGCCGCCATCCGCATTACAGTGTATAGCTGCAAGGTGTTTAACATGAAGCGATACTCTGGGGACCGGGCAGTGCGAGTAGCAAACTATATTGCGGGGGTTGCAGTTAGGCAACACTACACTAATTTAACGCGTCGTATGACAATTACAGAGCAGGTTAAGGCCCAACGTGTGTTGGGTTAAGGCCCAACGTGTGTTGGGTTAAGGCCCAACGTGTGTTGGGTTAAGGCCCAACGTGTGTTGGGTTAAGGCCCAACGTGTGTTGGGTTAAGGCCCAACGTGTGTTGGGTTAAGGCCCAACGTGTGTTGGGTTAAGGCCCAACGTGTGTTGGGTTAAGGCCCAACGTGTGTTGGGTTAAGGCCCAACGTGTGTTGGGTTAAGGCCCAACGTGTGTTGGGTTAAGGCCCAACGTGTGTTGGGTTAAGGCCCAACGTGTGTTGGGTTAAGGCCCAACGTGTGTTGGGTTAAGGCCCAACGTGTGTTGGGTTAAGGCCCAACGTGTGTTGGGTTAAGGCCCAACGTGTGTTGGGTTAAGGCCCAACGTGTGTTGGGTTAAGGCCCAACGTGTGTTGGGTTAAGGCCCAACGTGTGTTGGGTTAAGGCCCAACGTGTGTTGGGTTAAGGCGCAACATAGGTTAGGTTAAGGCGCAACATAGGTTAGGTTAAGGCGCAACATAGGTTAGGTTAAGGCGCAACATAGGTTAGGTTAAGGCGCAACATAGGTTAGGTTAAGGCGCAACATAGGTTAGGTTAAGGCGCAACATAGGTTAGGTTACGGCGCAACATAGGTTAGGTTAAGGCGCAACATAGGTTAGGTTAAGGCGCAACATAGGTTAGGTTACGGCGCAACATAGGTTAGGTTAAGGCGCAACATAGGTTAGGTTAAGGCGCAACATAGGTTAGGTTAAGGCGCAACATAGGTTAGGTTAAGGCGCAACATAGGTTAGGTTAAGGCGCAACATAGGTTAGGTTAAGGCGCAACATAGGTTAGGTTAAGGCGCAACATAGGTTAGGTTAAGGCGCAACATAGGTTAGGTTAAGGCGCAACATAGGTTAGGTTACGGCGCAACATAGGTTAGGTTAAGGCGCAACATAGGTTAGGTTAAGGCGC
>NW_025726475.1:57500-60000 GCF_021461395.2 Schistocerca americana | reverse complement strand
GGAGACGACACGTAGCTGAGTGCACAACATTTGGACCGCATGGTTCGCCGTTGTTGGCGCAGTCGTTGTACGGTCACATGTACCACGATGTATCATTCAGTACATGAGGACCAATGTGCAGTACAGTGTGTGATTTGGACGTACAACATCAGCGGACAGTTGACACAGGCCGTACCACAGCGTAGGCTAAGTGCTTCGCACATGCGAATGCCAATGAACAACTGCAAATGCCAATGAACAACTGCAAAGGGCATTGAGCATGTACGTCCTGCTGCCATCCACATTACAGTGTATAGCTGCAAGGTGTTTAACATGAAGCGATACACTGGGGACCGGGCAGTGCGAGTAGCAAACTATATTGCGGGGGTTGCAGTTAGGCAACACTACACTAATTTAACGCGTCGTATGACAATTACAGAGCAGGTTAAGGCCCAACGTGTGTTGGGTTAAGGCCCAACGTGTGTTGGGTTAAGGCCCAACGTGTGTTGGGTTAAGGCCCAACGTGTGTTGGGTTAAGGCCCAACGTGTGTTGGGTTAAGGCCCAACGTGTGTTGGGTTAAGGCCCAACGTGTGTTGGGTTAAGGCCCAACGTGTGTTGGGTTAAGGCCCAACGTGTGTTGGGTTAAGGCCCAACGTGTGTTGGGTTAAGGCCCAACGTGTGTTGGGTTACGTTAAGGGGCAATGTGGGTTACGTTAAGGGGCAATGTGGGTTACGTTAAGGGGCAATGTGGGTTACGTTACGGCGCAATATAGGTTACGTTACGGCGCAATATAGGTTACGTTAAGGCGCAATATCGGTTACGTTAAGGCGCAATACAGGTTACGTTAAGGCGCAATACAGGTTACGTTAAGGCGCAATACAGGTTACGTTAAGGCGCAATACAGGTTACGTTAAGGCGCAATACAGGTTACGTTAAGGCGCAATACAGGTTACGTTAAGGCGCAATACAGGTTACGTTAAGGCGCAATGCAGGTTACGTTAAGGCGCAATGCAGGTTACGTTAAGGCGCAATACAGGTTACGTTAAGGCGCAATACAGGTTACGTTAAGGCGCAATACAGGTTACGTTAAGGCGCAATACAGGTTACGTTAAGGCGCAATACAGGTTACGTTAAGGCGCAATACAGGTTACGTTAAGGCGCAATACAGGTTACGTTAAGGCGCAATACAGGTTACGTTAAGGCGCAATACAGGTTACGTTAAGGCGCAATACAGGTTACGTTAAGGCGCAATACAGGTTACGTTAAGGCGCAATACAGGTTACGTTAAGGCGCAATACAGGTTACGTTAAGGCGCAATACAGGTTACGTTAAGGCGCAATACAGGTTACGTTAAGGCGCAATACAGGTTACGTTAAGGCGCAATACAGGTTACGTTAAGGCGCAATACAGGTTACGTTAAGGCGCAATACAGGTTACGTTAAGGCGCAATACAGGTTAGGTTAAGGCGCAATACAGGTTAGGTTAAGGCGCAATACAGGTTAGGTTAAGGTACGACATAGGTTAGGTTAAGGTACGACATAGGTTAGGTTAAGGTACGACATAGGTTAGGTTAAGGTACGACATAGGTTAGGTTAAGGTACGACATAGGTTAGGTTAAGGTACGACATAGGTTAGGTTAAGGTACGACATAGGTTAGGTTAAGGTACGACATAGGTTAGGTTAAGGTACGACATAGGTTAGGTTAAGGTACGACATAGGTTAGGTTAAGGTACGACATAGGTTAGGTTAAGGTACGACATAGGTTAGGTTAAGGTACGACATAGGTTAGGTTAAGGTACGACATAGGTTAGGTTAAGGTACGACATAGGTTAGGTTAAGGTACGACATAGGTTAGGTTAAGGTACGACATAGGTTAGGTTAAGGTACGACATAGGTTAGGTTAAGGTACGACATAGGTTAGGTTAAGGTACGACATAGGTTAGGTTAAGGTACGACATAGGTTAGGTTAAGGTACGACATAGGTTAGGTTAAGGTACGACATAGGTTAGGTTAAGGTACGACATAGGTTAGGTTAAGGTACGACATAGGTTAGGTTAAGGTACGACATAGGTTAGGTTAAGGTACGACATAGGTTAGGTTAAGGTACGACATAGGTTAGGTTAAGGTACGACATAGGTTAGGTTAAGGTACGACATAGGTTAGGTTAAGGTACGACATAGGTTAGGTTAAGGTACGACATAGGTTAGGTTACGGTACGACATAGGTTAGGTTACGGTACGACATAGGTTAGGTTACGGTACGACATAGGTTAGGTTACGGTACGACATAGGTTAGGTTACGGTACGACATAGGTTAGGTTACGGTACGACATAGGTTAGGTTACGGTACGACATAGGTTAGGTTACGGGACGACATAGGTTAGGTTACGGTACGATATAGGTTAGGTTACGGTACGATATAGGTTAGGTTAAGGTACACATTGTTGTAAGGAAAGGTTTAATGGGGGGCGGGGCGGGGCGGCCGGTTTGTTGATTGTGATTATAGTAAGTGGATGCCTG
>NW_025726475.1:45000-47500 GCF_021461395.2 Schistocerca americana | reverse complement strand
CAGCTCCAACGCCAGCGCCACAGAAGGACAAAAGCCCCACTTGGGTGCCGAAGCGAACTCTCCCAGCACAGCGCACGCGCCAACACGTCCGCACAGCTGCGATACAAACCACCTGCGAGAACCGCAGAGGCGACCGAGCAGCAGACGGCGTCGCGGCGCCGAGCGCCGGGCGGCGGCGCATCCTCAGCGCACACAGTCCTCAATCGGACCAGCACACTGCAGATGTCCACCGCGCTTCGCACCGGGCCCGCGAGGACCTACTTTGGCCGCACGGCGCCGCGTGCAGGGTGCGCCGGCGCGCAGCTGCGCCGCCTGCCGCCTCCGTCGGCCGGCGCGCCTGCCACTGGCCGCCCCCACCAGCCGGCTGTAGCGCGTGCGCCCACGCACCGCGCGGCCAGCACGCCGGGAGGCCCCCCCTCACCGGCCGGGGACGGTCCCACCCAGCCACCGCCGCGTATCGCTTCACACCCAGATGCCATTCACGTTCGTGGGCATGGTGGGTATCGCTGGAACAACCGGTTGGTAGCTCAACCGATCGTCGCCATCACTGATTCACCTCTAGCGAGAACAACCGCACCACAACGGTTTACCAGTTGTTCATTTGCATAACGTCACCAGCAAACGTAGGCGTCCATCGCCATTTGCAAATTCAACGATTGTTGCATGCCTGTGTCAGGTGTCACGACACACTATGTCTGCCCACATACACGCAACAACATGTGCACGCTTCGCGAACACGTGGAAGGTGGCCCCCGTACGTATGCGATGTCCATTGCGCGAACGACTGTCAACCGGCCTCTGTCGCATGTCGCAGATGTGGAACGCAGTGCACCATGCTATCACGGTGTGTGAGAAGAGACGACTACGTCTGACAACACGCGCCACTACATCAACAGACGGCTCATGCTGATCGCCATCCAGGGCATACCACACTGCAATCCAGCTCTTATAGGGAGACGACACGTAGCTGAGTGCACAACATTTGGACCGCATGGTTCGCCGTTGTTGGCGCAGTCGTTGTACGGTCACATGTACCACGATGTATCATTCAGTACATGAGGACCAATGTGCAGTACAGTGTGTGATTTGGACGTACAACATCAGCGGACAGTTGACACAGGCCGTACCACAGCGTAGGCTAAGTGCTTCGCACATGCGAATGCCAATGAACAACTGCAAATGCCAATGAACAACTGCAAAGGGCATTGAGCATGTACGTCCTGCTGCCATCCACATTACAGTGTATAGCTGCAAGGTGTTTAACATGAAGCGATACACTGGGGACCGGGCAGTGCGAGTAGCAAACTATATTGCGGGGGTTGCAGTTAGGCAACACTACACTAATTTAACGCGTCGTATGACAATTACAGAGCAGGTTAAGGCCCAACGTGTGTTGGGTTAAGGCCCAACGTGTGTTGGGTTAAGGCCCAACGTGTGTTGGGTTAAGGCCCAACGTGTGTTGGGTTAAGGCCCAACGTGTGTTGGGTTAAGGCCCAACGTGTGTTGGGTTAAGGCCCAACGTGTGTTGGGTTAAGGCCCAACGTGTGTTGGGTTAAGGCCCAACGTGTGTTGGGTTAAGGCCCAACGTGTGTTGGGTTAAGGCCCAACGTGTGTTGGGTTAAGGCCCAACGTGTGTTGGGTTAAGGCCCAACGTGTGTTGGGTTAAGGCCCAACGTGTGTTGGGTTACGTTAAGGGGCAATGTGGGTTACGTTAAGGGGCAATGTGGGTTACGTTAAGGGGCAATGTGGGTTACGTTACGGCGCAATATAGGTTACGTTACGGCGCAATATAGGTTACGTTAAGGCGCAATATCGGTTACGTTAAGGCGCAATACAGGTTACGTTAAGGCGCAATACAGGTTACGTTAAGGCGCAATACAGGTTACGTTAAGGCGCAATACAGGTTACGTTAAGGCGCAATACAGGTTACGTTAAGGCGCAATACAGGTTACGTTAAGGCGCAATACAGGTTACGTTAAGGCGCAATGCAGGTTACGTTAAGGCGCAATGCAGGTTACGTTAAGGCGCAATACAGGTTACGTTAAGGCGCAATACAGGTTACGTTAAGGCGCAATACAGGTTACGTTAAGGCGCAATACAGGTTACGTTAAGGCGCAATACAGGTTACGTTAAGGCGCAATACAGGTTACGTTAAGGCGCAATACAGGTTACGTTAAGGCGCAATACAGGTTACGTTAAGGCGCAATACAGGTTACGTTAAGGCGCAATACAGGTTACGTTAAGGCGCAATACAGGTTACGTTAAGGCGCAATACAGGTTACGTTAAGGCGCAATACAGGTTACGTTAAGGCGCAATACAGGTTACGTTAAGGCGCAATACAGGTTACGTTAAGGCGCAATACAGGTTACGTTAAGGCGCAATACAGGTTACGTTAAGGCGCAATACAGGTTACGTTAAGGCGCAATACAGGTTAGGTTAAGGCGCAATACAGGTTAGGTTAAGGCGCAATACAGGTTAGGTTAAGGTACGACATAGGTT
>NW_025726475.1:32500-35000 GCF_021461395.2 Schistocerca americana | reverse complement strand
ACAGGAGGAGGCTGAGCTCCCCTGCACAATACACCTCGAAACCCTCTCAGGTCCCGGCGGCGCGCAGCGCCGTCCTAAGTACTTGGTCGGGTTCGAGAGAGGCGCAATCGCCCGGAGTTTGGCGAGTAGACGCTTTAGGTGCGACCACCCGTGCTCCCAACTGAGCTTGCCGCTGCCGACAGAGGCCCGGGAGCGTGCTGTCGTGGCATTGCCGGCGGGAGACAACACGCGCCACCTACGGTGACCGGCAGCTCCAACGCCAGCGCCACAGAAGGACAAAAGCCCCACTTGGGTGCCGAAGCGAACTCTCCCAGCACAGCGCACGCGCCAACACGTCCGCACAGCTGCGATACAAACCACCTGCGAGAACCGCAGAGGCGACCGAGCAGCAGACGGCGTCGCGGCGCCGAGCGCCGGGCGGCGGCGCATCCTCAGCGCACACAGTCCTCAATCGGACCAGCACACTGCAGATGTCCACCGCGCTTCGCACCGGGCCCGCGAGGACCTACTTTGGCCGCACGGCGCCGCGTGCAGGGTGCGCCGGCGCGCAGCTGCGCCGCCTGCCGCCTCCGTCGGCCGGCGCGCCTGCCACTGGCCGCCCCCACCAGCCGGCTGTAGCGCGTGCGCCCACGCACCGCGCGGCCAGCACGCCGGGAGGCCCCCCCTCACCGGCCGGGGACGGTCCCACCCAGCCACCGCCGCGTATCGCTTCACACCCAGATGCCATTCACGTTCGTGGGCATGGTGGGTATCGCTGGAACAACCGGTTGGTAGCTCAACCGATCGTCGCCATCACTGATTCACCTCTAGCGAGAACAACCGCACCACAACGGTTTACCAGTTGTTCATTTGCATAACGTCACCAGCAAACGTAGGCGTCCATCGCCATTTGCAAATTCAACGATTGTTGCATGCCTGTGTCAGGTGTCACGACACACTATGTCTGCCCACATACACGCAACAACATGTGCACGCTTCGCGAACACGTGGAAGGTGGCCCCCGTACGTATGCGATGTCCATTGCGCGAACGACTGTCAACCGGCCTCTGTCGCATGTCGCAGATGTGGAACGCAGTGCACCATGCTATCACGGTGTGTGAGAAGAGACGACTACGTCTGACAACACGCGCCACTACATCAACAGACGGCTCATGCTGATCGCCATCCAGGGCATACCACACTGCAATCCAGCTCTTATAGGGAGACGACACGTAGCTGAGTGCACAACATTTGGACCGCATGGTTCGCCGTTGTTGGCGCAGTCGTTGTACGGTCACATGTACCACGATGTATCATTCAGTACATGAGGACCAATGTGCAGTACAGTGTGTGATTTGGACGTACAACATCAGCGGACAGTTGACACAGGCCGTACCACAGCGTAGGCTAAGTGCTTCGCACATGCGAATGCCAATGAACAACTGCAAATGCCAATGAACAACTGCAAAGGGCATTGAGCATGTACGTCCTGCTGCCATCCACATTACAGTGTATAGCTGCAAGGTGTTTAACATGAAGCGATACACTGGGGACCGGGCAGTGCGAGTAGCAAACTATATTGCGGGGGTTGCAGTTAGGCAACACTACACTAATTTAACGCGTCGTATGACAATTACAGAGCAGGTTAAGGCCCAACGTGTGTTGGGTTAAGGCCCAACGTGTGTTGGGTTAAGGCCCAACGTGTGTTGGGTTAAGGCCCAACGTGTGTTGGGTTAAGGCCCAACGTGTGTTGGGTTAAGGCCCAACGTGTGTTGGGTTAAGGCCCAACGTGTGTTGGGTTAAGGCCCAACGTGTGTTGGGTTAAGGCCCAACGTGTGTTGGGTTAAGGCCCAACGTGTGTTGGGTTAAGGCCCAACGTGTGTTGGGTTAAGGCCCAACGTGTGTTGGGTTAAGGCCCAACGTGTGTTGGGTTAAGGCCCAACGTGTGTTGGGTTACGTTAAGGGGCAATGTGGGTTACGTTAAGGGGCAATGTGGGTTACGTTAAGGGGCAATGTGGGTTACGTTACGGCGCAATATAGGTTACGTTACGGCGCAATATAGGTTACGTTAAGGCGCAATATCGGTTACGTTAAGGCGCAATACAGGTTACGTTAAGGCGCAATACAGGTTACGTTAAGGCGCAATACAGGTTACGTTAAGGCGCAATACAGGTTACGTTAAGGCGCAATACAGGTTACGTTAAGGCGCAATACAGGTTACGTTAAGGCGCAATGCAGGTTACGTTAAGGCGCAATGCAGGTTACGTTAAGGCGCAATACAGGTTACGTTAAGGCGCAATACAGGTTACGTTAAGGCGCAATACAGGTTACGTTAAGGCGCAATACAGGTTACGTTAAGGCGCAATACAGGTTACGTTAAGGCGCAATACAGGTTACGTTAAGGCGCAATACAGGTTACGTTAAGGCGCAATACAGGTTACGTTAAGGCGCAATACAGGTTACGTTAAGGCGCAATACAGGTTACGTTAAGGCGCAATACAGGTTACGTTAAGGCGCAATA
>NW_025726475.1:17500-22500 GCF_021461395.2 Schistocerca americana | reverse complement strand
GATTCCTTCAGTGTAGCGCGCGTGCGGCCCAGAACATCTAAGGGCATCACAGACCTGTTATTGCTCAATCTCGTGCGGCTAGAAGCCGCCTGTCCCTCTAAGAAGAAAAGTAATCGCTGACAGCACGAAGGATGTCACGCGACTAGTTAGCAGGCTAGAGTCTCGTTCGTTATCGGAATTAACCAGACAAATCGCTCCACCAACTAAGAACGGCCATGCACCACCACCCACCGAATCAAGAAAGAGCTATCAATCTGTCAATCCTTCCGGTGTCCGGGCCTGGTGAGGTTTCCCGTGTTGAGTCAAATTAAGCCGCAGGCTCCACTCCTGGTGGTGCCCTTCCGTCAATTCCTTTAAGTTTCAGCTTTGCAACCATACTTCCCCCGGAACCCAAAAGCTTTGGTTTCCCGGAGGCTGCCCGCCGAGTCATCGGAGGAACTGCGGCGGATCGCTGGCTGGCATCGTTTATGGTTAGAACTAGGGCGGTATCTGATCGCCTTCGAACCTCTAACTTTCGTTCTTGATTAATGAAAACATACTTGGCAAATGCTTTCGCTTCTGTTCGTCTTGCGACGATCCAAGAATTTCACCTCTAACGTCGCAATACGAATGCCCCCGCCTGTCCCTATTAATCATTACCTCGGGTTCCGAAAACCAACAAAATAGAACCGAGGTCCTATTCCATTATTCCATGCACACAGTATTCAGGCGGGCTTGCCTGCTTTAAGCACTCTAATTTGTTCAAAGTAAACGTGCCGGCCCACCGAGACACTCACTCAAGAGCACCCTGGTAGGATTGCAACGGGGTCCGCCTCGGGACGCACGAGCACGCACGAGGCGCGTCGCACGCCTTCGGCTCGCCCCACCGGCAGGACGTCCCACGATACATGCCAGTTAAACACCGACGGGCGGTGAACCAACAGCGTGGGACACAAATCCAACTACGAGCTTTTTAACCGCAACAACTTTAATATACGCTATTGGAGCTGGAATTACCGCGGCTGCTGGCACCAGACTTGCCCTCCAATAGATACTCGTTAAAGGATTTAAAGTGTACTCATTCCGATTACGGGGCCTCGGATGAGTCCCGTATCGTTATTTTTCGTCACTACCTCCCCGTGCCGGGAGTGGGTAATTTGCGCGCCTGCTGCCTTCCTTGGATGTGGTAGCCGTTTCTCAGG
Source organism: Schistocerca americana (assembly GCF_021461395.2). Classification (NCBI taxonomy): domain Eukaryota; kingdom Metazoa; phylum Arthropoda; class Insecta; order Orthoptera; family Acrididae; genus Schistocerca; species Schistocerca americana. The sequence continues at coordinate 21,319 of NW_025726475.1, read as the reverse complement.
CTCCCTCTCCGGAATCGAACCCTGATTCCCCGTTACCCGTTACAACCATGGTAGGCGCAGAACCTACCATCGACAGTTGATAAGGCAGACATTTGAAAGATGCGTCGCCGGTACGAGGACCGTGCGATCAGCCCAAAGTTATTCAGAGTCACCAAGGCAAACGGACCGGACGAGCCGACCGATTGGTTTTGATCTAATAAAAGCGTCCCTTCCATCTCTGGTCGGGACTCTGTTTGCATGTATTAGCTCTAGAATTACCACAGTTATCCAAGTAACGTGGGTACGATCTAAGGAACCATAACTGATTTAATGAGCCATTCGCGGTTTCACCTTAATGCGGCTTGTACTGAGACATGCATGGCTTAATCTTTGAGACAAGCATATGACTACTGGCAGGATCAACCAGGGAGCTGCGTCAACTAGAGCTGAGCAGCCGGCCGCCCGGGAGTGTGTCCCGGGGGCCCGCGCGAACACGCAAGCGTCCGCTCAATTATTCTGCAAACAGGAGGAGGCTGAGCTCCCCTGCACAATACACCTCGAAACCCTCTCAGGTCCCGGCGGCGCGCAGCGCCGTCCTAAGTACTTGGTCGGGTTCGAGAGAGGCGCAATCGCCCGGAGTTTGGCGAGTAGACGCTTTAGGTGCGACCACCCGTGCTCCCAACTGAGCTTGCCGCTGCCGACAGAGGCCCGGGAGCGTGCTGTCGTGGCATTGCCGGCGGGAGACAACACGCGCCACCTACGGTGACCGGCAGCTCCAACGCCAGCGCCACAGAAGGACAAAAGCCCCACTTGGGTGCCGAAGCGAACTCTCCCAGCACAGCGCACGCGCCAACACGTCCGCACAGCTGCGATACAAACCACCTGCGAGAACCGCAGAGGCGACCGAGCAGCAGACGGCGTCGCGGCGCCGAGCGCCGGGCGGCGGCGCATCCTCAGCGCACACAGTCCTCAATCGGACCAGCACACTGCAGATGTCCACCGCGCTTCGCACCGGGCCCGCGAGGACCTACTTTGGCCGCACGGCGCCGCGTGCAGGGTGCGCCGGCGCGCAGCTGCGCCGCCTGCCGCCTCCGTCGGCCGGCGCGCCTGCCACTGGCCGCCCCCACCAGCCGGCTGTAGCGCGTGCGCCCACGCACCGCGCGGCCAGCACGCCGGGAGGCCCCCCCTCACCGGCCGGGGACGGTCCCACCCAGCCACCGCCGCGTATCGCTTCACACCCAGATGCCATTCACGTTCGTGGGCATGGTGGGTATCGCTGGAACAACCGGTTGGTAGCTCAACCGATCGTCGCCATCACTGATTCACCTCTAGCGAGAACAACCGCACCACAACGGTTTACCAGTTGTTCATTTGCATAACGTCACCAGCAAACGTAGGCGTCCATCGCCATTTGCAAATTCAACGATTGTTGCATGCCTGTGTCAGGTGTCACGACACACTATGTCTGCCCACATACACGCAACAACATGTGCACGCTTCGCGAACACGTGGAAGGTGGCCCCCGTACGTATGCGATGTCCATTGCGCGAACGACTGTCAACCGGCCTCTGTCGCATGTCGCAGATGTGGAACGCAGTGCACCATGCTATCACGGTGTGTGAGAAGAGACGACTACGTCTGACAACACGCGCCACTACATCAACAGACGGCTCATGCTGATCGCCATCCAGGGCATACCACACTGCAATCCAGCTCTTATAGGGAGACGACACGTAGCTGAGTGCACAACATTTGGACCGCATGGTTCGCCGTTGTTGGCGCAGTCGTTGTACGGTCACATGTACCACGATGTATCATTCAGTACATGAGGACCAATGTGCAGTACAGTGTGTGATTTGGACGTACAACATCAGCGGACAGTTGACACAGGCCGTACCACAGCGTAGGCTAAGTGCTTCGCACATGCGAATGCCAATGAACAACTGCAAATGCCAATGAACAACTGCAAAGGGCATTGAGCATGTACGTCCTGCTGCCATCCACATTACAGTGTATAGCTGCAAGGTGTTTAACATGAAGCGATACACTGGGGACCGGGCAGTGCGAGTAGCAAACTATATTGCGGGGGTTGCAGTTAGGCAACACTACACTAATTTAACGCGTCGTATGACAATTACAGAGCAGGTTAAGGCCCAACGTGTGTTGGGTTAAGGCCCAACGTGTGTTGGGTTAAGGCCCAACGTGTGTTGGGTTAAGGCCCAACGTGTGTTGGGTTAAGGCCCAACGTGTGTTGGGTTAAGGCCCAACGTGTGTTGGGTTAAGGCCCAACGTGTGTTGGGTTAAGGCCCAACGTGTGTTGGGTTAAGGCCCAACGTGTGTTGGGTTAAGGCCCAACGTGTGTTGGGTTAAGGCCCAACGTGTGTTGGGTTAAGGCCCAACGTGTGTTGGGTTAAGGCCCAACGTGTGTTGGGTTACGTTAAGGGGCAATGTGGGTTACGTTAAGGGGCAATGTGGGTTACGTTAAGGGGCAATGTGGGTTACGTTACGGCGCAATATAGGTTACGTTACGGCGCAATATAGGTTACGTTAAGGCGCAATATCGGTTACGTTAAGGCGCAATACAGGTTACGTTAAGGCGCAATACAGGTTACGTTAAGGCGCAATACAGGTTACGTTAAGGCGCAATACAGGTTACGTTAAGGCGCAATACAGGTTACGTTAAGGCGCAATACAGGTTACGTTAAGGCGCAATACAGGTTACGTTAAGGCGCAATGCAGGTTACGTTAAGGCGCAATGCAGGTTACGTTAAGGCGCAATACAGGTTACGTTAAGGCGCAATACAGGTTACGTTAAGGCGCAATACAGGTTACGTTAAGGCGCAATACAGGTTACGTTAAGGCGCAATACAGGTTACGTTAAGGCGCAATACAGGTTACGTTAAGGCGCAATACAGGTTACGTTAAGGCGCAATACAGGTTACGTTAAGGCGCAATACAGGTTACGTTAAGGCGCAATACAGGTTACGTTAAGGCGCAATACAGGTTACGTTAAGGCGCAATACAGGTTACGTTAAGGCGCAATACAGGTTACGTTAAGGCGCAATACAGGTTACGTTAAGGCGCAATACAGGTTACGTTAAGGCGCAATACAGGTTACGTTAAGGCGCAATACAGGTTACGTTAAGGCGCAATACAGGATACGTTAAGGCGCAATACAGGTTACGTTAAGGCGCAATACAGGTTACGTTAAGGCGCAATACAGGTTACGTTAAGGCGCAATACAGGTTACGTTAAGGCGCAATACAGGTTAGGTTAAGGCGCAATACAGGTTAGGTTAAGGCGCAATACAGGTTAGGTTAAGGTACGACATAGGTTAGGTTAAGGTACGACATAGGTTAGGTTAAGGTACGACATAGGTTAGGTTAAGGTACGACATAGGTTAGGTTAAGGTACGACATAGGTTAGGTTAAGGTACGACATAGGTTAGGTTAAGGTACGACATAGGTTAGGTTAAGGTACGACATAGGTTAGGTTAAGGTACGACATAGGTTAGGTTAAGGTACGACATAGGTTAGGTTAAGGTACGACATAGGTTAGGTTAAGGTACGACATAGGTTAGGTTAAGGTACGACATAGGTTAGGTTAAGGTACGACATAGGTTAGGTTAAGGTACGACATAGGTTAGGTTAAGGTACGACATAGGTTAGGTTAAGGTACGACATAGGTTAGGTTAAGGTACGACATAGGTTAGGTTAAGGTACGACATAGGTTAGGTTAAGGTACGACATAGGTTAGGTTAAGGTACGACATAGGTTAGGTTAAGGTACGACATAGGTTAGGTTAAGGTACGACATAGGTTAGGTTAAGGTACGACATAGG
>NW_025726475.1:5000-7500 GCF_021461395.2 Schistocerca americana | reverse complement strand
GCGTGCAGGGTGCGCCGGCGCGCAGCTGCGCCGCCTGCCGCCTCCGTCGGCCGGCGCGCCTGCCACTGGCCGCCCCCACCAGCCGGCTGTAGCGCGTGCGCCCACGCACCGCGCGGCCAGCACGCCGGGAGGCCCCCCCTCACCGGCCGGGGACGGTCCCACCCAGCCACCGCCGCGTATCGCTTCACACCCAGATGCCATTCACGTTCGTGGGCATGGTGGGTATCGCTGGAACAACCGGTTGGTAGCTCAACCGATCGTCGCCATCACTGATTCACCTCTAGCGAGAACAACCGCACCACAACGGTTTACCAGTTGTTCATTTGCATAACGTCACCAGCAAACGTAGGCGTCCATCGCCATTTGCAAATTCAACGATTGTTGCATGCCTGTGTCAGGTGTCACGACACACTATGTCTGCCCACATACACGCAACAACATGTGCACGCTTCGCGAACACGTGGAAGGTGGCCCCCGTACGTATGCGATGTCCATTGCGCGAACGACTGTCAACCGGCCTCTGTCGCATGTCGCAGATGTGGAACGCAGTGCACCATGCTATCACGGTGTGTGAGAAGAGACGACTACGTCTGACAACACGCGCCACTACATCAACAGACGGCTCATGCTGATCGCCATCCAGGGCATACCACACTGCAATCCAGCTCTTATAGGGAGACGACACGTAGCTGAGTGCACAACATTTGGACCGCATGGTTCGCCGTTGTTGGCGCAGTCGTTGTACGGTCACATGTACCACGATGTATCATTCAGTACATGAGGACCAATGTGCAGTACAGTGTGTGATTTGGACGTACAACATCAGCGGACAGTTGACACAGGCCGTACCACAGCGTAGGCTAAGTGCTTCGCACATGCGAATGCCAATGAACAACTGCAAATGCCAATGAACAACTGCAAAGGGCATTGAGCATGTACGTCCTGCTGCCATCCACATTACAGTGTATAGCTGCAAGGTGTTTAACATGAAGCGATACACTGGGGACCGGGCAGTGCGAGTAGCAAACTATATTGCGGGGGTTGCAGTTAGGCAACACTACACTAATTTAACGCGTCGTATGACAATTACAGAGCAGGTTAAGGCCCAACGTGTGTTGGGTTAAGGCCCAACGTGTGTTGGGTTAAGGCCCAACGTGTGTTGGGTTAAGGCCCAACGTGTGTTGGGTTAAGGCCCAACGTGTGTTGGGTTAAGGCCCAACGTGTGTTGGGTTAAGGCCCAACGTGTGTTGGGTTAAGGCCCAACGTGTGTTGGGTTAAGGCCCAACGTGTGTTGGGTTAAGGCCCAACGTGTGTTGGGTTAAGGCCCAACGTGTGTTGGGTTAAGGCCCAACGTGTGTTGGGTTAAGGCCCAACGTGTGTTGGGTTACGTTAAGGGGCAATGTGGGTTACGTTAAGGGGCAATGTGGGTTACGTTAAGGGGCAATGTGGGTTACGTTACGGCGCAATATAGGTTACGTTACGGCGCAATATAGGTTACGTTAAGGCGCAATATCGGTTACGTTAAGGCGCAATACAGGTTACGTTAAGGCGCAATACAGGTTACGTTAAGGCGCAATACAGGTTACGTTAAGGCGCAATACAGGTTACGTTAAGGCGCAATACAGGTTACGTTAAGGCGCAATACAGGTTACGTTAAGGCGCAATGCAGGTTACGTTAAGGCGCAATGCAGGTTACGTTAAGGCGCAATACAGGTTACGTTAAGGCGCAATACAGGTTACGTTAAGGCGCAATACAGGTTACGTTAAGGCGCAATACAGGTTACGTTAAGGCGCAATACAGGTTACGTTAAGGCGCAATACAGGTTACGTTAAGGCGCAATACAGGTTACGTTAAGGCGCAATACAGGTTACGTTAAGGCGCAATACAGGTTACGTTAAGGCGCAATACAGGTTACGTTAAGGCGCAATACAGGTTACGTTAAGGCGCAATACAGGTTACGTTAAGGCGCAATACAGGTTACGTTAAGGCGCAATACAGGTTACGTTAAGGCGCAATACAGGTTACGTTAAGGCGCAATACAGGTTACGTTAAGGCGCAATACAGGTTACGTTAAGGCGCAATACAGGTTACGTTAAGGCGCAATACAGGTTACGTTAAGGCGCAATACAGGTTACGTTAAGGCGCAATACAGGTTAGGTTAAGGCGCAATACAGGTTAGGTTAAGGCGCAATACAGGTTAGGTTAAGGTACGACATAGGTTAGGTTAAGGTACGACATAGGTTAGGTTAAGGTACGACATAGGTTAGGTTAAGGTACGACATAGGTTAGGTTAAGGTACGACATAGGTTAGGTTAAGGTACGACATAGGTTAGGTTAAGGTACGACATAGGTTAGGTTAAGGTACGACATAGGTTAGGTTAAGGTACGACATAGGTTAGGTTAAGGTACGACATAGGTTAGGTTAAGGTACGACATAGGTTAGGTTAAGGTACGACATAGGTTAGGTTAAGGTACGACATAGGTTAGGTTAAGGTACGA
>NW_025726474.1:0-68186 GCF_021461395.2 Schistocerca americana | reverse complement strand
GTGTCAGGGTGCACCTGCTTCAGCACCTTGTAGATGTAGATGGCATAGCTCTCCTTCCTCTTGCGCTTCTCTCTTCTTGTCGCCCTTCGAAATGTTCTTCTGCGCCTTGCCAGCCTTCTTGGCGGCCTTCCCGCTAGTCTTGGGCGGCATCTCCAACCAACGTACGGCAGCAGCAACACCAGTAGCAAGCGCTCCGCTCTAGTCAGCGTCTCCCCACACAGTGGCACCCGCCGCCAGCCGCCGCCGCACCTTTACCAGCTCGCCCTGTTGCGGCCGCCGACCAATGGGGCGCGCGCGCAACCGGCCGCCGCACCCGAGCCCATAAAGCACCCCCACCCCGGCTGCGCCGGCACGCACTCCGCTGCTCGACTCGCTGCCGCTCGCACCGGTCGTTTTCGTTTCCGTTTCGTGTGCACCGTCGCTAGCCCATCGCCATGTCCGGACGCGGAAAGGGAGGCAAAGTCAAGGGCAAGTCAAAGTCCCGCTCAAGCAGGGCTGGGCTCCAGTTCCCGGTCGGCAGAATCCACCGCCTCCTGCGCAAGGGAAACTACGCAGAGCGCGTCGGCGCCGGGGCGCCCGTCTACCTCGCCGCCGTCATGGAGTACCTCGCGGCTGAGGTGCTCGAGCTGGCCGGAAACGCGGCCCGCGACAACAAGAAGACGCGCATCATCCCGCGCCACCTGCAGCTTGCCATCCGCAACGACGAGGAGCTCAACAAGCTCCTGTCGGGCGTCACCATCGCACAGGGTGGTGTCCTGCCCAACATCCAGGCCGTCCTGCTGCCAAAGAAGACCGAGAAGAAGGCCTAAAGGAGGCCAGGCAATCGCAGCGCCGCGTGCTCCCCTGCACGCAACGCGCTTTGCCGGCTCGGCCCACAACAATCGGCCCTTTTCAGGGCCACCACACAAACCTACGTCCAAAGCAAAATTTCAGTCGTCCTCGCCGCACCTTGTTTTGTTTTAACTTTGCACTGTCACAGCACAGCCGCCGCCGGCGCACGTCCGCCATCTTGTCGTCCACACAGCCCGTGTGGCCCAACACACACACACACGCACACATTTTGCACCGTCGCAGTCGCCTTCCAAACCGACAACGGCAGCAATAATGACCATTGTTAAAGGGAGGCGTGTCGACACACCGCCCTCCACTCCCGCGCGCAACGGCCGTCGACACGAACGAAACAGCTGATCCGGCCGCCTATGCCCACACGCCTTGCCTCGGAAACCCCAACGCCGCCGCAAACAAACACACAGAGACAAACCACGCAAGCAAATAATCACCGCCTCTCGCACAACAACACACAGCCCGCCCGCCATCTCCGTCGCGATCGATACAAAGACACACAAACGAAGCAGCTCCACACACAGCCAGCCACATGACACGTTTCCTTTCCTTCTCCCCTCCCAGTCACATCACGTCGCTCAAACGGAAAGAAAGAAACAAACAAACAAACAACACAGCGCGCACACACGCAGCAACAACACAGACTCTTTCGCACTTTTCAACTTCCGAACAGTGTGGTGGCCCTGAAAAGGGCCGTTTTCTAGTCTCTCCCACCCACAAGCACGGCCGCGGGAAGGCCAGCGCCCGCTGCGACGCAGCCTAACCGCCGAAACCGTACAGGGTGCGCCCCTGCCTCTTCAGGGCGTACACCACGTCCATGGCCGTCACAGTCTTGCGCTTGGCGTGCTCAGTGTACGTCACCGCGTCGCGGATCACGTTCTCCAGGAACACCTTCAGCACCCCGCGGGTCTCCTCGTAGATCAGACCAGAGATGCGCTTCACGCCGCCCCTGCGAGCCAGGCGGCGGATGGCGGGCTTCGTGATGCCCTGGATGTTGTCGCGCAACACCTTGCGGTGCCGCTTGGCGCCACCCTTGCCGAGCCCCTTTCCTCCCTTGCCGCGGCCTGTCATCCTTCCTTCCTCGGGCAAAGCAAAACGTGCACAAACAGCAGCTGCAGCGGCTGGCGAGTCGGCTACGGTCTGCGCCCAGCGCGCCCGCCGCCCCCCTATATAGACTCTGGCCCGCCCTCCCCCCACCACGCGCAACCGAGGGCATATAAGCGCAGCACGGAGGCGCGCGGGCCCGTTGTCAAGGCAGCACCGGACGCCGCGCCGCACCTAACCTCCACGCACGCCGCTCCGCTACCGCTACCGCTACCGCCATGGCCCGCACAAAGCAAACGGCCCGCAAGTCCACCGGCGGAAAGGCGCCGCGCAAACAGCTCGCCACCAAGGCGGCGAGGAAGAGCGCGCCCGCCACCGGAGGCGTCAAGAAGCCCCACCGCTACAGGCCGGGCACCGTCGCCCTGCGAGAAATCAGGCGCTACCAGAAGAGCACAGAGCTGCTCATCCGCAAGCTGCCATTCCAGCGCCTAGTGCGCGAGATCGCCCAGGACTTCAAGACCGACCTGCGCTTCCAGAGCTCCGCAGTCATGGCCCTGCAGGAGGCCAGCGAGGCCTACCTCGTCGGCCTCTTCGAAGACACCAACCTGTGCGCAATCCACGCCAAGCGCGTCACCATCATGCCCAAGGACATCCAGCTCGCGCGCCGCATCCGCGGCGAGCGCGCCTAAACCGCGCCGCGGCACCGCACCGCACAAACAAAAACGGCCCTTTTCAGGGCCACTAACATCTCTCCGTCGCGAGCAAACTTTGTCGGTCGCCTGCCTCTCGCCCCGCAACCCAAAAACAAAAACCACCACTTCCCGTCCGTCCGCCACACCCGCTCACTCTGCCTGCCTGCTAGCAGCGCGCAACAATCACACATCATCCCTCCCCGGCGCTCAAAGCGCACAATACCCAACGGCCGACGTCACACCGCACGGGTGGCTGGCCGGCCGCCGCTTTCGTTTCGAAAACAAAAAAAACCCGCACTCCACTCCGACGGCCAACGGCCAGGCAGGCGCGCTCGCTCGCTCTACACGCCACCGAAATCCCCGCCGACTCCTTCCGCATCTCAACGTGCCCCCCCGTTGCAAAACATAACACACACACACACAAAGGAACAAAACAAAGACCAGACACGACTCGACAAGACAGACATCCGAGAAGAACGAACGCAGGCAAGCCAACCAACGTATTCAAACAAAACAACGTGACAGAAAACCAACCGTCGGCCGCCGCCACAAAACAAACACGGCGACAATCAACCACGACAACAACAACAACAACAACACCGCTTACCGCTACCGCCGCCCACACCCGCCACCGACCCCCGCAATCCAACCACCACGGCACGCAAACAGCATCCCCACGGGCATACAGAAACGCCAGACAGACACCCACACCAAACGCAACACGACAATCAAAACCTTCCCCGACGTGCTTTGATGGCCCTGAGAAGGGCCGTTTTGGGCCGCGCGTCTCTTGCGCGCCACTAGACGACGACGGGGGGTGGGGACGACGGAGTCAAGCGCCAAACCCTTCCTTTCCCATCTCTTTCTCCTCTACTCTACTTCTTCTTCTTGGGCGAAGCCTTCGCCTTAGACGGCGTCGTCGCCTTCTTCGGGCGCGGCGCCTTCGGCTTCTTCGTCGGAACCTTGGCGGCCTTCTTCGCCTTCGACGGCGACTTGGCCTTGGCCGGCTTGGCCGCAGCCGCCTTCTTCGCACCCGCGGGAGCGGCCGACGCCGCAGACGCCTTCTTGGCGGCGCCCGCCTTCCGACCGGTCGCCGCCTTCACGCCACCAGCCTTCTTTGCGCCGGCCGCACGGGCGCCCTTCTTCTCCTTGCTGGCCGGAGCGGCGCGCTTCTTCTTGGCACCGCCAGCACGAGCCTTGCCGCCCTCGGCCGCCCCCCCGCCGCCGGCGCCGGCAAGCTTGAACGAGCCGGACGCGCCCTTCCCCTTCGTCTGCACCAGCTCGCCCGCCACGACGGCCGACTTGAGGTACTTCTTGATAAACGGCGCCAGCTTCTCCGCGTCCAGCTTGTAGTGCGCGGCTATGTACTTCTTGATCGCCTGCAGCGACGACCCGCCGCGCTCCTTCAGACTCTTGATGGCGGCCGTCACCATCTCAGAGGTGCGCGGGTGCGCAGGCTTGGCGCGCGGCTTCTTCGCAGACGACGCAGACTTGGCCTTCTTCGTAGTGCCGGTGGCGGCGGGTGCCGCAGCAGTCTCGTTCGTAGCCGCCTGATCTGCCATTTCGACGACGCGCGTAACACACAGCGAGAGCGAGCGGGACGGCAGGCACGCAAGCACAAGAGCAGAGAATCACAAGGCCCAGCCAGTGTCGCGGGCGGGCGCGGACGGCCGAGAGAGCGGCCGCCACTCTGCGCGCCGCCGCGCCGCGCCTCCCGCGCTTGCTACCGCCCAACGTCCGACAGCCTGTGCGGAGCAGCCCCAAACCTGCGCCACAACCGCCCGCGCCTTTCAAACCACCGAGGATGGGGCTACACACAGCCACACCACAGTCGCCAACCAGTCGCCACGGCAGCGCCGCAAACCACGGCCAAACTGCAGCTACCGCGCGCTACAGCCTGGGTCGGCCCGCCGAGAATCGCCGCCCCCGCCCAAATGCCGCCCCCACAGCCCCAGCCGACGACCCGCCACAATGGCCAAACCTTCGGCAAAACTCCCACACCGTCGCCGCGGCAGCCCGGCCAGCGCGGCCGGCGCCACAGCCACACAAGCCGAGGCGTGCGGCGATGACGGCCGTGCAAACGCGCCTCCGCCGCCCCATCGCCTTCCGTCGCCCTCCCGCCGTTTCCCGATCGGCCCGCAGCCGTCGGGCCACATCGCGCGCCGTCCTCCTCCTCTCGCCCGCCAACATTCACAGCCGTTTCTCAACAATTGCCCGCCGCAAACGGACGCCGCCTGCGCAACAGGCGCCGCCGCCCCTCGCCGCTTCCGACCCAACCCCTCGACCGAGGCAAACCGCAATCCGAATCTACAGACCAACCCAATCTGCCGTCAAGCACACACGACAGCCGACCTTACACGTTACGCGTTACACATTACGTTTACACGTCTACGTTAGGTTAGGTTAGGTGGACGTGGGTTAGGTTAAGGGGACTTGGGTTAGGTTAAGCGTCAAACTTAGGTTAAGCATTCAAACACGTCAGGCGTCAGAGGTTAGGTTAGGTTAGGTTAGGTTAGGTTAGGTTAGGTTAGGTTAGGTTACACGTTAGGTTAAGGGGTCAGTGCTAGGTTAAGAAGCGTCAAACGTAGGTTACAAAAGCGTTCAAACGTGAGGCGTGAGCCGGACAGCTTACCTTACGTAGACGTTAGGGGCTCACAGGCTGAGCTCACCTCGCCACACCACACGTTAGGTTCGGTTCGGTTCGCTCGGCTCAGCGTAAAGCGCCGAGGTCAGGGTTACGTTCGTTCACCTTCGGGCGCCACACTTTCGGTTGAAAGGTCGCGACGGGACGACGTCGGCAGGCACGCCGCAAACGAACAAAAACGTACAGACGACGTCGGAAACCGCCGACAGACGGGGGAGCAGCACGACCACGACCACGACCAGACACCGAGCGCGAACGAGACACACGCGAACCACCCCCACCGGCCAAAGGGCACCACACAACAACCCAGAGCACCACGTGTCGACACCAGAGCAACCCGCCGCTCACGCGACATGGCTGGCACCGAAGGGCAACCGCCCGCAACTGCGCTTTCCGCGCCGGCCCGGATGCACGTCGTGCTACAACAACACCACTACCGTACACAGCCGCTGTTCACAACATCACTATCAATGGCGCGCCCGCGGCTCGCCGCCGTCGCAGTCGCAGCCCCAACGCCAGCACTTTTGCACCACCATTCACACGCACCGCAACACAGCTCGCCGACACAGCCGAACAAAACAAACACCACACAACAACAGCAACAACGCCGCCGCCTCTACTTGTGCCGGCGACCCACCCCGCCGATGGCGCACCTCTCGCCAGCCGGCAATCGACACACACGCACCCACCCACCGGGGCCCAGTGCAAAAAAAAAAAAAAAAAAAACACACAAAAACAAAAAAACCAAACAACACAAACGACACGGGAAGCGCACACCGCCACTTCGCGCGCACGCCACCAACCAGTCGTCGTCTCAAAATAACAAACACAAACAAAATAAACTAACAACTAGGGCAACACAAAACAAAAACGCCTCGCACGAACCGCCCACAAAAAGGACAAGCACACGCACAGCCTCTGCTGACGACCACGACGCAGCGGCACGCTGCTCCTGTCCCGCGCCCCGCGCCCCACTCGATTCACAACTCACGCGACACCGTCAACGACGGGCTCGCTTCCCGCAACCTACCACCTTTCCGCCACGACGCACAGCCCCAGCCCCACCCGACGACGCCCGTGGCAACGACTGCACTTTCACCACCGCCTCCCCCTTCCCCCCCAAAACACACACACACACACACACACAGCCAGCCAAAAACGCACTCGCGACCCACACATGCACGTGCATCGGCACACGCCAACCAGTCAACGTCGACAACCACACGCAAGGCTCGAAACGAAACCGGCGTCCTTCCACGTTGCCATCAAGCTACGCGACACAAGACACAAGGAACCAACACAACAGCCGGCCCCACTAATTCCCACTCTCACGCCGCAAAAAGCACACCGAAACCGCCAAACGCACGCACATTCCCCTTCGCACTGACACCACCGACCGGCTCGCTACCACACACCTCTCGGCAGCCGTTTCACGCCAATTCGCCACACCGCCCACACAGTCGACAAGCGCCCGCCCTGTACGGCACACGCAACGACGCAGCGCAGCAAAGGGCGCCCGCAACACATACCTCTCCGCCGCCCGACGCGCCAACCGCCACACCACACCGCCAGCCACTCGCAAATTGTGCACTGCCACCAGCCACACGTCCAACACGCCGCGCCGCCTCCGGCCACCCGCCAGGGGGCGCTCACGTCCGCGACAACAGCGCGGCCCGCCGGGCCGGGCCGAACCGAACCGAGCCGCCGCTGCTCTGCACTCGGCACGGCCACACCCTGCTGCAGACCGGGCTCGTCCCTCTGTACGCGTCTGCCTGCGCATCAACACAACACGACCTTTTTTTTTTTTTTCCTCTCTACCGCCATCCCTTCTTCTCGCGTTTTACTCGTTGTTGCAGCAGCGGCGCACACCTACACATCCACAGCCCCAGCCGAGCCGGCCTCACCTCAGGGCCCGCCGCCAGCGTCTCCTCCTCGGGCACAGGTGCGGTGCTGTGGCCGCCCATCCAACCGCATTGCTGGCCGTCCAGCCACCAGGCGTTCCCACTGCCGCGAGCCACGCCGCGCACCGACCCTGCTGCAGAAAACGAAGCATAGCCAGAGACCGACCGATACACAAAGCAAGCCGTCGCCTCGCCTCTTGTCCTTCCTGCCTTCCTTCCGCCCCCGCCCTTCTCACACCACCGCCTCTCCACTTTCGCCCCCCCCCCCCTCCTTTTTTTTCTTCTTTCTTTCTTTCTTTGGCCCTCTCTCCTTCCCGCCATGGCGGTTACGGCACCGCCTGCAGCGGCAGATTTTTTGCGCCCACACGCCTACTCCTACCACCATTAACCTTGCCCTGCCCTGCCCATCAACGTCGCAGTCGAACCGACGCTTGCCAACACACTGCCCACGTTCCTTTCTCTTTTCGGCCTACGCCCATTACGCGCCGCCGCCACAGCACCTTCCCTTCCCACAACACACCGACGTCATCACACGCACCCAAAACAGGGGCCACGACCGTGTTCCTCGCCCACTCCCATCCCGCACGGTACGCACATTCCCAACTACTACCGCGCACCCTCCCTTTCCACTCTGTGTGTCTCTGTGTCTGTGTCCTGTCCGCGCGTGACGCCTCTCAACATCCGCCGTCCCCCGTCCCGTTTTCGCCCCCATGCCGTCGTCGCGCCGCCTCCTCCCCGTCCACCGCCGCCCCTGTCCGCCCCGCACCACACCATACACCGCTGCTTGTCCCGGCCGTTGCCACCAAAGGCGCCGACCGCAAACGCGCCACGCCGCAGCCCCCGTGCGTCTCGCGCTCGCTTGCATCTCCGTGCCGACGCTGCCTCTCTTCCCACTCGCACTCGACCTCGACAACACAGTCTTTGGCTCCGCCACTGCGTGTTCCGGTGGTACGCACGCTGCAACACGTATGTATTCATTACCAGAGCGATGGCGAGGCATGACAGCATCTCTGTCTGACCAGAGAGTTCTTTATCGCTGCTAGTCGGCGCTTGGACCGCGCCAGACGACAGTAGTGGCACGCACCGGGTCGCCAGGAACAGTTGTTATATATATTGTAGCGCGAGTCGGGAGAGGTAGTAGTCGGTCGACAGTAGTAGCGGGTGGACGGTTGTACTGAGCGGGCGTCGGCGGCGTGCTCTGCTCGTCTCGCGACTCTGGTCACGGTTCGGGACGATGTATAGTATATTGTGTTATAATCAAGAGGTGGTGTGACGCTGCATTGCGCAAATCTGATAACGTATGTTCATTGTACTTATTTTGTTCAACAACACAAGCCCCACTATTACTTTTTTTCTAAAGTAACTTTTGTCTCTTAACGAAAAACATTCACTTTTTAAAGACTACTTCCTATGGCATTTCCCTCCAAGGAGTGCAATTAATTACCAGCCAGCACTCATTCATTGCACACAGCTGTGTAAGGGGTATCTACAATCGAGGAGCGGATATAAATGCAATTTTTTGTTTCTTTTTGTTTTTTGTTTTGTGTGTGTGTTGTAACCTCCCAGCAATATTTAAAATAATGGACAATGTTATTTACGGATGCTAATGGACATTGCGCTAATTGTAACCTCGCCCACAATGAGAGGTATTGAAAATGGCAACAACAATGTGCAATTCGCAATCTGACTCAAATATAAAGTCTTCACACAACATTTAAAAAAGTCCGTTCAGTGACAAGAAACTTCAATTAAACCGAAATATCGGTCTTTGGCCCTGTGCAAAACAATCGGAATTAAAGTCTTACCTCCGAATAAATGGATGTCACATTTCTGCTCTGGTTGTTGCGCAGCGCTTGGAGGAACTGCATTGCAAATAATAATATTCTCTTTTTTTGTGATTTTAGTGACATTTTTCTTCAAAGAAGTGGAACGAACTCTTTAGTTCAATAAAAGATTAAATGTTTGAAAAATGCTTTTGAAATAAAAATTATTATTGGGGAACTTGTTGGAGCATAATTACAATAAATACAATTTCTCATTATCTAATGATTATATTAATTAACAGTATACCTTATTCACCATCTTGACCAGTGTTGCCGACCGCCTACATCACACAACCGCACTCGGCTGCTACTACTGACCGACCGCTCTGCATGACGACTATTAGCGTACTGCACGCGACGACTACTGACAGAGTACAGCCCTCAACTACACAGACTGACTGACTGACTGAGAACCGCTCGCAACACTCGCGCAGTCCAGCGCAAACTCTCTGGTCACAGATGCTACAATGTCTCGCCATCGCTACTATGTTACATACGTGTTTCAGTGTCTTTTTCATTGGGGTAACGATCTTTGGCTCTTTTTATTCTGAATACAGGGCCAAAGGTCAACGGCTGCTGCCCTTATACAATTTATCAGGTTTCATTATGTCTGTTGCAATGTTACATACGGTTCACTCTTTCATTAATATTATCGTTGGGTTTGTTTTGTAGGGACGTTAACATTCTGGCACATTTTTATTATCATCGGACTCTCTGCTATTTGTGCAGGGAGGTTATACCTGGGTCCATTTCCATTTCCATTTACATTTTAATATTGATAGACTTTTTGTTTTCTTTTTTGTTTCTTGTTGTTTTTCCTTCTTTTTTTTTGTTGTTTTTTTTCTTTTGTTTTGTTTTTCCCGCTCTCACCACCACCGCCGCATCACGCCTTCCGTTTTCTTGGTTTCTTTTCTGTGCTTCAACATCACCGCGCCCCATTTCCACACCACAGCCATCAGCCTCCAAGACGGGCGGGCGCAGTGTGCCATTTCCGGCGCACAAGCACACCCGTACGGTACTCTCCTCGCCCCCACGCCACCAACAACACAGCGACCACGCGGCTTTCAGGCACGGCACGGCACGGCACGGCACCGGCGAAATGCGCCGCCCCCGCCCCCGCCCCTCCGCGCATCCGTCCGTCTCGCCACGTTCACTGACAGCCGCGTCTGCGGCTACACCACGACAACCACAACACAACACCGCTCCCCTCCCTGGCAACTCACATTGTTTTTCTCCTCCTCTTTTGCACAAACCACAACGCCGAGCACAGGCGCAAGCCACCCACACCGCGCCCCTCCCCGTCCCGTCTTTGGCCGCCGCTCCTCGTTTCCTCGTTTGCCCCCTCCCATCTCCCGAAATGCCATGCCAGCAGCGTTACGCATGCCCCTCCCCTGTCCACACAACACTACCGCCTAACGAACAGCCTTTTCCGGGCCACATGCAGGGCACGCCCACCTCCAAACACTGCCAATTCACGGACGCACGCACGCACACACACACACACACACACACACACACACTCACTTTCTCGACACCTTTCTGTACGGAGGGTGCGTCATCTCGACCGTGACAGAGTGACGGCAACTATCGACGATCCATTTCCCCCCACTGGTAAAACATGTCCACTAACACCTACATACATCATTCAAGTACACAGACAATAGCATACACACAATGGGAGGGCACACGAACATGGACGGCACGGCACTGTCATACACTCTTCCTCAGAACCATATCAACAAACGTTACGTACATCCGGGAAAGCGAAAGCGAAAGCGAAAGCAAAGGCAAAGCCCAATGCAGCCGTCAAAGGTAACGTTCACCACGGCAGACACTTGCAGCCGCGCCGCCGTTAAACGCATTTCAGTGCGGCTCCAATACGCCTCCGACACGGGAACGTTCCGTTGCTCTACGAATGCGTTTCTCCCCTTTTTCCCTTCCTCTCTCTTTTGCCCCCCCCTCCTTGCACTCTTGCCTCATTCCTCACGTTCTGCCCAGACATTCGACCGATCAGAGTCAACCTTTCGTTACCGTTCTCAGCGCGACGGTGTACAACAGTATGACGGGTGTGCCCAAGACTTCGGTTCAGTTGCGTGACGCCGGTCTATCGCGCCGATCGACAGTTACTCAGGGGGCGACGGATCGGACCACGTCACCGACACACAAAACACTTTCAAACAAACAAACAAATACATACCGGATGGACACAGACAAACACGTGTACAGACATTCGCCAAACAAACGACCGGCGCCGCCGCCGCCGCCGCCGTCTAGCGTGCATCTTGAATGACGACATCGGTGTGCGTGCGTCGTACGCAATCAGTCAGACACGGCTATCAAACATCAGAGTCGAATGGTACATCATCGTGCGTGTCGCCGTACACGTACAGTACAATACAACAACAATGCGTCTTAATGGCACGTTCATTTCAACGTCACTCACACACCTCCACGCTGCAGTTACGTCGCACCATTGTCAAACTCGGCGTACAGCAAAGGGAATAGTGGGCGGCAAAAACAAACCAAACAAAAACATTTCACATTTCACCCTCGCCATGTATGATGTGCAAAAAAACAAACCCGCAAACGGCCGTCGTTACGGTGACACAAAAGTCGCCGATCGCACTGTCCCCCCTCGCAGACGGGTAACACACAAACACACACACACCCCAACAACACCAATGGGTCAAAAACCACGCCAACGAGGCGTGCCACCATTCCACGCCACGGCGACCAACCTCGTGGCCGTACCCCGCGCAACACGCTTTGACGCGCCCCCCCACCCACAATCAAAATGCACACATACATCACAGCCGTCCACACAAACAACAACAACAACAACAATTCCGCCCTTCCCGCAAAAGGCAAGTTGGTGGCCCTGAAAAGGGCCGTTTCGCCGCTCTCGCAACGGAGGAGCCTTCTCCATCCTTCCTTCCATTCCAGAGCCACCTCCTTACTTGGAGCTCGTGTACTTGGTCACCGCCTTCGTGCCCTCGCTCACGGCGTGCTTGGCCAGCTCGCCAGGCAGCAACAGCCGCACAGCGGTCTGGATCTCGCGGGACGTGATGGTCGAGCGCTTGTTGTAGTGCGCCAGGCGAGAAGCCTCGGCCGCAATGCGCTCGAAAATGTCGTTCACGAAGCTGTTCATGATGCTCATCGCCTTCGACGAGATGCCCGTGTCAGGGTGCACCTGCTTCAGCACCTTGTAGATGTAGATGGCATAGCTCTCCTTCCTCTTGCGCTTCTTCTTCTTGTCGCCCTTCGAAATGTTCTTCTGCGCCTTGCCAGCCTTCTTGGCGGCCTTCCCGCTAGTCTTGGGCGGCATCTCCAACCAACGTACGGCAGCAGCAACACCAGTAGCAAGCGCTCCGCTCTAGTCAGCGTCTCCCCACACAGTGGCACCCGCCGCCAGCCGCCGCCGCACCTTTACCAGCTCGCCCTGTTGCGGCCGCCGACCAATGGGGCCCCGCGCGCAACCGGCCGCCGCACCCGAGCCCATAAAGCACCCCCACCCCGGCTGCGCCGGCACGCACTCCGCTGCTCGACTCGCTGCCGCTCGCACCGGTCGTTTTCGTTTCCGTTTCGTGTGCACCGTCGCTAGCCCATCGCCATGTCCGGACGCGGAAAGGGAGGCAAAGTCAAGGGCAAGTCAAAGTCCCGCTCAAGCAGGGCTGGGCTCCAGTTCCCGGTCGGCAGAATCCACCGCCTCCTGCGCAAGGGAAACTACGCAGAGCGCGTCGGCGCCGGGGCGCCCGTCTACCTCGCCGCCGTCATGGAGTACCTCGCGGCTGAGGTGCTCGAGCTGGCCGGAAACGCGGCCCGCGACAACAAGAAGACGCGCATCATCCCGCGCCACCTGCAGCTTGCCATCCGCAACGACGAGGAGCTCAACAAGCTCCTGTCGGGCGTCACCATCGCACAGGGTGGTGTCCTGCCCAACATCCAGGCCGTCCTGCTGCCAAAGAAGACCGAGAAGAAGGCCTAAAGGAGGCCAGGCAATCGCAGCGCCGCGTGCTCCCCTGCACGCAACGCGCTTTGCCGGCTCGGCCCACAACAATCGGCCCTTTTCAGGGCCACCACACAAACCTACGTCCAAAGCAAAATTTCAGTCGTCCTCGCCGCACCTTGTTTTGTTTTAACTTTGCACTGTCACAGCACAGCCGCCGCCGGCGCACGTCCGCCATCTTGTCGTCCACACAGCCCGTGTGGCCCAACACACACACACACGCACACATTTTGCACCGTCGCAGTCGCCTTCCAAACCGACAACGGCAGCAATAATGACCATTGTTAAAGGGAGGCGTGTCGACACACCGCCCTCCACTCCCGCGCGCAACGGCCGTCGACACGAACGAAACAGCTGATCCGGCCGCCTATGCCCACACGCCTTGCCTCGGAAACCCCAACGCCGCCGCAAACAAACACACAGAGACAAACCACGCAAGCAAATAATCACCGCCTCTCGCACAACAACACACAGCCCGCCCGCCATCTCCGTCGCGATCGATACAAAGACACACAATAACAAACACACAAACGAAGCAGCTCCACACACAGCCAGCCACATGACACGTTTCCTTTCCTTCTCCCCTCCCAGTCACATCACGTCGCTCAAACGGAAAGAAAGAAACAAACAAACAAACAACACAGCGCGCACACACGCAGCAACAACACAGACTCTTTCGCACTTTTCAACTTCCGAACAGTGTGGTGGCCCTGAAAAGGGCCGTTTTCTAGTCTCTCCCACCCACAAGCACGGCCGCGGGAAGGCCAGCGCCCGCTGCGACGCAGCCTAACCGCCGAAACCGTACAGGGTGCGCCCCTGCCTCTTCAGGGCGTACACCACGTCCATGGCCGTCACAGTCTTGCGCTTGGCGTGCTCAGTGTACGTCACCGCGTCGCGGATCACGTTCTCCAGGAACACCTTCAGCACCCCGCGGGTCTCCTCGTAGATCAGACCAGAGATGCGCTTCACGCCGCCCCTGCGAGCCAGGCGGCGGATGGCGGGCTTCGTGATGCCCTGGATGTTGTCGCGCAACACCTTGCGGTGCCGCTTGGCGCCACCCTTGCCGAGCCCCTTTCCTCCCTTGCCGCGGCCTGTCATCCTTCCTTCCTCGGGCAAAGCAAAACGTGCACAAACAGCAGCTGCAGCGGCTGGCGAGTCGGCTACGGTCTGCGCCCAGCGCGCCCGCCGCCCCCCTATATAGACTCTGGCCCGCCCTCCCCCCACCACGCGCAACCGAGGGCATATAAGCGCAGCACGGAGGCGCGCGGGCCCGTTGTCAAGGCAGCACCGGACGCCGCGCCGCACCTAACCTCCACGCACGCCGCTCCGCTACCGCTACCGCTACCGCCATGGCCCGCACAAAGCAAACGGCCCGCAAGTCCACCGGCGGAAAGGCGCCGCGCAAACAGCTCGCCACCAAGGCGGCGAGGAAGAGCGCGCCCGCCACCGGAGGCGTCAAGAAGCCCCACCGCTACAGGCCGGGCACCGTCGCCCTGCGAGAAATCAGGCGCTACCAGAAGAGCACAGAGCTGCTCATCCGCAAGCTGCCATTCCAGCGCCTAGTGCGCGAGATCGCCCAGGACTTCAAGACCGACCTGCGCTTCCAGAGCTCCGCAGTCATGGCCCTGCAGGAGGCCAGCGAGGCCTACCTCGTCGGCCTCTTCGAAGACACCAACCTGTGCGCAATCCACGCCAAGCGCGTCACCATCATGCCCAAGGACATCCAGCTCGCGCGCCGCATCCGCGGCGAGCGCGCCTAAACCGCGCCGCGGCACCGCACCGCACAAACAAAAACGGCCCTTTTCAGGGCCACTAACATCTCTCCGTCGCGAGCAAACTTTGTCGGTCGCCTGCCTCTCGCCCCGCAACCCAAAAACAAAAACCACCACTTCCCGTCCGTCCGCCACACCCGCTCACTCTGCCTGCCTGCTAGCAGCGCGCAACAATCACACATCATCCCTCCCCGGCGCTCAAAGCGCACAATACCCAACGGCCGACGTCACACCGCACGGGTGGCTGGCCGGCCGCCGCTTTCGTTTCGAAAACAAAAAAAACCCGCACTCCACTCCGACGGCCAACGGCCAGGCAGGCGCGCTCGCTCGCTCTACACGCCACCGAAATCCCCGCCGACTCCTTCCGCATCTCAACGTGCCCCCCCGTTGCAAAACATAACACACACACACACAAAGGAACAAAACAAAGACCAGACACGACTCGACAAGACAGACATCCGAGAAGAACGAACGCAGGCAAGCCAACCAACGTATTCAAACAAAACAACGTGACAGAAAACCAACCGTCGGCCGCCGCCACAAAACAAACACGGCGACAATCAACCACGACAACAACAACAACAACAACACCGCTTACCGCTACCGCCGCCCACACCCGCCACCGACCCCCGCAATCCAACCACCACGGCACGCAAACAGCATCCCCACGGGCATACAGAAACGCCAGACAGACACCCACACCAAACGCAACACGACAATCAAAACCTTCCCCGACGTGCTTTGATGGCCCTGAGAAGGGCCGTTTTGGGCCGCGCGTCTCTTGCGCGCCACTAGACGACGACGGGGGGTGGGGACGACGGAGTCAAGCGCCAAACCCTTCCTTTCCCATCTCTTTCTCCTCTACTCTACTTCTTCTTCTTGGGCGAAGCCTTCGCCTTAGACGGCGTCGTCGCCTTCTTCGGGCGCGGCGCCTTCGGCTTCTTCGTCGGAACCTTGGCGGCCTTCTTCGCCTTCGACGGCGACTTGGCCTTGGCCGGCTTGGCCGCAGCCGCCTTCTTCGCACCCGCGGGAGCGGCCGACGCCGCAGACGCCTTCTTGGCGGCGCCCGCCTTCCGACCGGTCGCCGCCTTCACGCCACCAGCCTTCTTTGCGCCGGCCGCACGGGCGCCCTTCTTCTCCTTGCTGGCCGGAGCGGCGCGCTTCTTCTTGGCACCGCCAGCACGAGCCTTGCCGCCCTCGGCCGCCCCCCCGCCGCCGGCGCCGGCAAGCTTGAACGAGCCGGACGCGCCCTTCCCCTTCGTCTGCACCAGCTCGCCCGCCACGACGGCCGACTTGAGGTACTTCTTGATAAACGGCGCCAGCTTCTCCGCGTCCAGCTTGTAGTGCGCGGCTATGTACTTCTTGATCGCCTGCAGCGACGACCCGCCGCGCTCCTTCAGACTCTTGATGGCGGCCGTCACCATCTCAGAGGTGCGCGGGTGCGCAGGCTTGGCGCGCGGCTTCTTCGCAGACGACGCAGACTTGGCCTTCTTCGTAGTGCCGGTGGCGGCGGGTGCCGCAGCAGTCTCGTTCGTAGCCGCCTGATCTGCCATTTCGACGACGCGCGTAACACACAGCGAGAGCGAGCGGGACGGCAGGCACGCAAGCACAAGAGCAGAGAATCACAAGGCCCAGCCAGTGTCGCGGGCGGGCGCGGACGGCCGAGAGAGCGGCCGCCACTCTGCGCGCCGCCGCGCCGCGCCTCCCGCGCTTGCTACCCAGTCGAGTGAGCGATGTCAGACGGGATGGACGTGTCACTCTGCGCTCGCGCGACCGGAGCACGTGCTCCGGCTGCGCCCGCGTCGGCCGGCCGCGGTCCGATGGGGCTTGCCCCACCGGCCGCCTCGCCATCAGCCGACGCACATACGACGACCGGACCTGTCGCGGGGGGAAGTAATAGTACCCTCGCGGCAGAGCAGCCTTTGGATGCCGATATGGATTACTCTTCGGATATAGATGAAGATACCACCGTGCAGGAGGTCATCAACCGACGACGATCGGAGTTGCGGCGCAGAAGCAGCGCGGACGGCCGCTCTACGTCGGGACGGCTTACACGGAATGAACCGCGGGACGAGGGTTTCCGACAGCCGCCGTTGAAGAAGCAGGCTAGGCCACGGCGACTCGTCGTCGCGAGAGAATTGGAGGTCTCAAACTCCTTCCAGCCGCTGCAGGGCGAAGGGGCCACGCTAGAAGATGCCGCCTCTTCCCTGGCAGAACAGCAGCAACGTCGTGCGATGCAGCAGCGTGCTGATGGCGCGGCACAGCAGCCGCAGCATGAGGGCGAGACGCCCATGGATGACCAGTCGGCCCCCACGCCGACCGCACCACGTCGGAAAATACCGCCGATCTTTCTACAATACAAGGATTCGTACAAGGATTTACATGACTGGCTTAAAACACACTGCCGTCAAGGATTTACAGTCAAACAGTCGGGGGATGGCAACCTGAAGCTTATGCTAGCGTCTACCGAAGACTACATCTTGGTCCACGACATGCTTGGCCAGAAGGGCATCCCGATGTTCACTTTTCCGGCAGTTCGGCCGCCGACGATCAAGGCGCTCATCAAGGGCATCCCTATCACATTGGCGCATGCTGATGTCAAAGAGGAACTGGAGGAACTTGGTTTCGTGGCCTCTCTGATCGAGCACCATCGGATGCCGGGAACCAACCAGCAGACTGGTCATCGGGTGGTTATCCTACCAGATACAGCAGAACATCGCGATATTTTCAACCTGGAACGCTTCTACGGCTTGGAAATCAAAGTGGAAAAGCTCCGGAAGTCCCGTGGCCCGACGCAGTGTTATCGATGCCAAGGGTTCGGCCATGTTGCCAGGTGGTGCACCATGCCCTGGATTTGCGTCAAGTGCGGCGCCAATCATGACAGCAGGACGTGCACAAGAAGCAGAGATCAGCCAGCGACCTGTGGACTTTGCGGGGGCGCTCATCCGGCGAACTTCCGTTCGTGCAGTAAACACAAAGAGGCCAGTCGACGAATGCGCGGTCTTCCGCCTACCTTCAAGCAGACGACGCCCGCCAGTCGCCGCCGACCCAGGCAGCCGCCTCCGCCGCAGACTTCTGATGCCCGCGCCTGGCCCACATTGATGGACCGACGTGCTGCGAAGATCCGCGATGACCTCACTGTGGCGGACGCCCTTCGGCGCTCGATGCAGCCACCAGGATCAACAGCTGCTCAGGCACCGCCTGTGGCACCGCCAGGACAACGCCAGCAGCCACCTCCGGCAATCCGCCCTCAGCACCAGCCAGGTACAGACGATCTCCTGGCCTTGCTGACTCAGATTGCCACCTCGCTCGCCAGCATCACCTCCACGCTGGCTCAACTGCCAACTACCATTGCCGCCACAGTTGAGGCGACACTCACCAGGGCCTTCCCGGCAGCAACAGCAGCACCTCCCGCCGTCAGTCATGGCCAGGATTAGACGGCTTGACGACTTGAGGATTGTGGCATATAATGCCGATGGTCTTACCCATGATGTGCCTGAATTGCAACAATTCTTGACGGACTATAACGTCGATATATGCATGGTCTGTGAAACATTCTTAAAGCCTGGGATTCGTAGCAACATCCCTAACTACTGTTGCTACCGGACGGACCGGCTGACGAGAGGAGGAGGGACGGCCATCTTCATACGCAGATCTATCCGGCATCATGAGATCCAACCGCCGGCAACGGGACTCATCGAGGCTACAGCAGTCGTTGTGGAAACGAGCACGGGACCCGTCACCTTTGTTGCGGTCTACCGCAGCCCGAGAAGAGTGCTGGACCTCGAAGATGCTCGAGCGCTGCTCCGCATGCCTGGACGCCTTTTCATCGCTGGGGACCTGAATTCCAAGCATGCTGCTTGGAATTCTCAGGCCACCAACTGGAGTGGACGCCTTCTTCTCCGTGCCACCGAGGAAGCACAATCGTATGTTTGCGGCCCGGAAGAGCCCACCTGTTACCCGTCCAACGGCCGCCCGGACGTGCTTGATGTGGCCATCACCAAGGGTCTTCCGCAGCATCTGACAGCTGAGGTGGTCCATGCACTGAATTCGAACCACCTCCCAGTGCTCTTCACCCTCCAAGTTGCCCCGGACCATTCCTCCGGCTGCCTCAACTACCGAAGAACGAACTGGACCAGCTTCCAGGAACGGCTCACCCACTCCATTGACACCGTGCGTGCTGCAGAAGACATCAATGGTGATTCCATCGACCACTTCGTTGCTGACGTCACGGATGCGCTCGTCCATGCTACGCCTCCGCCGAAACCTACTACCGTCCCCGCTCCAGGACTGCCTCCAGACATCTTGGACTCGATCCGGCTGCGCAATCGGCTGTGTCGTGAGTGGCGGATTACCCGGAATCGCGACCTGAAGCGGCACATCAACCTCCTCCGGCGGGACATCAAGGCCAGACTCATCGCGCATAGGAATCAGCGATGGGCTGAGAAACTTCGATCATTCACACCTGACCCGATGAATTTTCAGTCAATCCGCTTCTTCACACAACGACGCACCCGGATCCCGCCTCTTGCAACGGCTGCTGGTGATGTCTTCCGGCCCGACGATAAGGCGAATGCATTGGCTGACGCCTTCGAAGCCAACTTTCGCCCGCTCGACGAGGGAGTTGACCCCCAACGGGTTGCACACATTGAACGCGACGTGGAGGCGCTGCTTCAAGATGTGGAGGAGGAAGCCGACCCCATTCCGCCCGTCACGCCTCAGGAAGTTCACGAGGGCTTACGGACTCTGCCTGCCAACAAAGCCCCTGGTGTCGATGCCATCCCAGGCTTGGTCCTGAAGCAGCTGCCCTGGACGGCGATTGTGTATCTGGCAGCCATCTTTTCGTGGATCCTGCGAACTGCGAATTATCCACGCGCCTGGAAGCATTCCATCGTGGTGGCAGTACCTAAGCCTGGGAAAGACCGCCGCCACCCATCCAACTATAGGCCGATCAGCTTGCTACCCCATCTCAGCAAACTGTTCGAGAGGCTCCTGCTTCGCCGGTTACAAGTCCACATCGATGCTGAGGAACTCATGCCGCCGGAACAGTTCGGCTTTCGCAGTGGCCACTCCACCACGATGCAGATCCTTCGGGCTGTTGAATATATCGCCCAGACGTTCAACCAGCGCGACTACTGTGGGGCAGTCCTCTTCGACGTCAAGAAGGCGTTCGATAGCGTGTGGCACCAGGGACTCTTATGGAAAATACACCGACTGCACTTCCCGAAGGCCTACGTCCGTCTGATTGCGTCCTACTTGGAACACCGCACCTTTGCTGTACGAGTAGAAGATCGCCTCTCCAACGCCCGCCCTATCCGAGCTGGCGTCCCTCAAGGCTCTGTACTCGGACCGGTCCTCTACTGCTTGTTTACGTCGGACCTGCCAACACCTCCACGGGTTGAAAAAGCTGTGTACGCGGACGACACGATGTTGTTCTCTAGAAGTCGGTGGCGCGAGGTGCTGATCCCTCGCCTTCAGGCAGCTTGTCACGCCTTGCAAGATTGGGCTGCGAAATGGCGCATTGCATTTAATCCAGCGAAGACGCAGGCCATTGTCTTCACGAGGAAGAGGACTGCACCGGAACGACGACTCCGCCTCTACGACGTCGAAATACCGTGGAGTGACACCGTCCGCTACCTGGGGGTCCTCCTGGACAAGAGGTTGACCTGGAAGCCTCACATTGATGACGTGAGGCTCAAGGTTATTCAACGGATGGGCGCTCTCTACCCATTCCTCAATGAACACTCTGAGTTGACGCCGGCGAATGGCCTTCTCATCTTTCGCCTCTACCTCCGCCCGCTGTTTGATTATGCGTGCGAGGTCTGGGGCTGCGCAGCGAGGACACATCTTCAACGCCTCCAGAGTCTGCAAAACAAGATCCTGCGGCGGGTCTTCCATGTGCACTCGCAGTTCCCCCATGAATACCTCCACGAGGCAGCCGACGAGGACACCGTGCTGGAAAGGCACAAGAAGAGTGCCAGACGGTTCTATACCCGGACGAGGGTTTCTACGAACCCCCTCATCAGAGCGCTGGGAGCTCCTGCTAATCCCAGAGACCGCTATCGACGGCCAGTGGCCATGCTCGACAGATGAAGACTTGAAGCAGAAAAGCACTGCCATCCCCCTTCATACCCTGACGCCCAAAGGAAGCCCAACACCTGATGAAAACATGACGTCCCGCACACACTGATGTTACACATTAAATAAAGATGACAACATACCCACATGACACCTCAGCAGAAGCAGAAAATGCCGCAAGGTAAACTCTGCACCAAGCAGCTAATTTAAGTTAGCCTTAAGTACGCGGATGGAGCGCTTGCTACCGCCCAACGTCCGACAGCCTGTGCGGAGCAGCCCCAAACCTGCGCCACAACCGCCCGCGCCTTTCAAACCACCGAGGATGGGGCTACACACAGCCACACCACAGTCGCCAACCAGTCGCCACGGCAGCGCCGCAAACCACGGCCAAACTGCAGCTACCGCGCGCTACAGCCTGGGTCGGCCCGCCGAGAATCGCCGCCCCCGCCCAAATGCCGCCCCCACAGCCCCAGCCGACGACCCGCCACAATGGCCAAACCTTCGGCAAAACTCCCACACCGTCGCCGCGGCAGCCCGGCCAGCGCGGCCGGCGCCACAGCCACACAAGCCGAGGCGTGCGGCGATGACGGCCGTGCAAACGCGCCTCCGCCGCCCCATCGCCTTCCGTCGCCCTCCCGCCGTTTCCCGATCGGCCCGCAGCCGTCGGGCCACATCGCGCGCCGTCCTCCTCCTCTCGCCCGCCAACATTCACAGCCGTTTCTCAACAATTGCCCGCCGCAAACGGACGCCGCCTGCGCAACAGGCGCCGCCGCCCCTCGCCGCTTCCGACCCAACCCCTCGACCGAGGCAAACCGCAATCCGAATCTACAGACCAACCCAATCTGCCGTCAAGCACACACGACAGCCGACCTTACACGTTACGCGTTACACATTACGTTTACACGTCTACGTTAGGTTAGGTTAGGTGGACGTGGGTTAGGTTAAGGGGACTTGGGTTAGGTTAAGCGTCAAACTTAGGTTAAGCATTCAAACACGTCAGGCGTCAGAGGTTAGGTTAGGTTAGGTTAGGTTAGGTTAGGTTAGGTTAGGTTAGGTTAGGTTACACGTTAGGTTAAGGGGTCAGTGCTAGGTTAAGAAGCGTCAAACGTAGGTTACAAAAGCGTTCAAACGTGAGGCGTGAGCCGGACAGCTTACCTTACGTAGACGTTAGGGGCTCACAGGCTGAGCTCACCTCGCCACACCACACGTTAGGTTCGGTTCGGTTCGCTCGGCTCAGCGTAAAGCGCCGAGGTCAGGGTTACGTTCGTTCACCTTCGGGCGCCACACTTTCGGTTGAAAGGTCGCGACGGGACGACGTCGGCAGGCACGCCGCAAACGAACAAAAACGTACAGACGACGTCGGAAACCGCCGACAGACGGGGGAGCAGCACGACCACGACCACGACCAGACACCGAGCGCGAACGAGACACACGCGAACCACCCCCACCGGCCAAAGGGCACCACACAACAACCCAGAGCACCACGTGTCGACACCAGAGCAACCCGCCGCTCACGCGACATGGCTGGCACCGAAGGGCAACCGCCCGCAACTGCGCTTTCCGCGCCGGCCCGGATGCACGTCGTGCTACAACAACACCACTACCGTACACAGCCGCTGTTCACAACATCACTATCAATGGCGCGCCCGCGGCTCGCCGCCGTCGCAGTCGCAGCCCCAACGCCAGCACTTTTGCACCACCATTCACACGCACCGCAACACAGCTCGCCGACACAGCCGAACAAAACAAACACCACACAACAACAGCAACAACGCCGCCGCCTCTACTTGTGCCGGCGACCCACCCCGCCGATGGCGCACCTCTCGCCAGCCGGCAATCGACACACACGCACCCACCCACCGGGGCCCAGTGCAAAAAAAAAAAAAAAAAAACACACAAAAACAAAAAAACCAAACAACACAAACGACACGGGAAGCGCACACCGCCACTTCGCGCGCACGCCACCAACCAGTCGTCGTCTCAAAATAACAAACACAAACAAAATAAACTAACAACTAGGGCAACACAAAACAAAAACGCCTCGCACGAACCGCCCACAAAAAGGACAAGCACACGCACAGCCTCTGCTGACGACCACGACGCAGCGGCACGCTGCTCCTGTCCCGCGCCCCGCGCCCCACTCGATTCACAACTCACGCGACACCGTCAACGACGGGCTCGCTTCCCGCAACCTACCACCTTTCCGCCACGACGCACAGCCCCAGCCCCACCCGACGACGCCCGTGGCAACGACTGCACTTTCACCACCGCCTCCCCCTTCCCCCCCAAAACACACACACACACACACACACAGCCAGCCAAAAACGCACTCGCGACCCACACATGCACGTGCATCGGCACACGCCAACCAGTCAACGTCGACAACCACACGCAAGGCTCGAAACGAAACCGGCGTCCTTCCACGTTGCCATCAAGCTACGCGACACAAGACACAAGGAACCAACACAACAGCCGGCCCCACTAATTCCCACTCTCACGCCGCAAAAAGCACACCGAAACCGCCAAACGCACGCACATTCCCCTTCGCACTGACACCACCGACCGGCTCGCTACCACACACCTCTCGGCAGCCGTTTCACGCCAATTCGCCACACCGCCCACACAGTCGACAAGCGCCCGCCCTGTACGGCACACGCAACGACGCAGCGCAGCAAAGGGCGCCCGCAACACATACCTCTCCGCCGCCCGACGCGCCAACCGCCACACCACACCGCCAGCCACTCGCAAATTGTGCACTGCCACCAGCCACACGTCCAACACGCCGCGCCGCCTCCGGCCACCCGCCAGGGGGCGCTCACGTCCGCGACAACAGCGCGGCCCGCCGGGCCGGGCCGAACCGAACCGAGCCGCCGCTGCTCTGCACTCGGCACGGCCACACCCTGCTGCAGACCGGGCTCGTCCCTCTGTACGCGTCTGCCTGCGCATCAACACAACACGACCTTTTTTTTTTTTTTCCTCTCTACCGCCATCCCTTCTTCTCGCGTTTTACTCGTTGTTGCAGCAGCGGCGCACACCTACACATCCACAGCCCCAGCCGAGCCGGCCTCACCTCAGGGCCCGCCGCCAGCGTCTCCTCCTCGGGCACAGGTGCGGTGCTGTGGCCGCCCATCCAACCGCATTGCTGGCCGTCCAGCCACCAGGCGTTCCCACTGCCGCGAGCCACGCCGCGCACCGACCCTGCTGCAGAAAACGAAGCATAGCCAGAGACCGACCGATACACAAAGCAAGCCGTCGCCTCGCCTCTTGTCCTTCCTGCCTTCCTTCCGCCCCCGCCCTTCTCACACCACCGCCTCTCCACTTTCGCCCCCCCCCCCCCTCCTTTTTTTTCTTCTTTCTTTCTTTCTTTGGCCCTCTCTCCTTCCCGCCATGGCGGTTACGGCACCGCCTGCAGCGGCAGATTTTTTGCGCCCACACGCCTACTCCTACCACCATTAACCTTGCCCTGCCCTGCCCATCAACGTCGCAGTCGAACCGACGCTTGCCAACACACTGCCCACGTTCCTTTCTCTTTTCGGCCTACGCCCATTACGCGCCGCCGCCACAGCACCTTCCCTTCCCACAACACACCGACGTCATCACACGCACCCAAAACAGGGGCCACGACCGTGTTCCTCGCCCACTCCCATCCCGCACGGTACGCACATTCCCAACTACTACCGCGCACCCTCCCTTTCCACTCTGTGTGTCTCTGTGTCTGTGTCCTGTCCGCGCGTGACGCCTCTCAACATCCGCCGTCCCCCGTCCCGTTTTCGCCCCCATGCCGTCGTCGCGCCGCCTCCTCCCCGTCCACCGCCGCCCCTGTCCGCCCCGCACCACACCATACACCGCTGCTTGTCCCGGCCGTTGCCACCAAAGGCGCCGACCGCAAACGCGCCACGCCGCAGCCCCCGTGCGTCTCGCGCTCGCTTGCATCTCCGTGCCGACGCTGCCTCTCTTCCCACTCGCACTCGACCTCGACAACACAGTCTTTGGCTCCGCCACTGCGTGTTCCGGTGGTACGCACGCTGCAACACGTATGTATTCATTACCAGAGCGATGGCGAGGCATGACAGCATCTCTGTCTGACCAGAGAGTTCTTTATCGCTGCTAGTCGGCGCTTGGACCGCGCCAGACGACAGTAGTGGCACGCACCGGGTCGCCAGGAACAGTTGTTATATATATTGTAGCGCGAGTCGGGAGAGGTAGTAGTCGGTCGACAGTAGTAGCGGGTGGACGGTTGTACTGAGCGGGCGTCGGCGGCGTGCTCTGCTCGTCTCGCGACTCTGGTCACGGTTCGGGACGATGTATAGTATATTGTGTTATAATCAAGAGGTGGTGTGACGCTGCATTGCGCAAATCTGATAACGTATGTTCATTGTACTTATTTTGTTCAACAACACAAGCCCCACTATTACTTTTTTTCTAAAGTAACTTTTGTCTCTTAACGAAAAACATTCACTTTTTAAAGACTACTTCCTATGGCATTTCCCTCCAAGGAGTGCAATTAATTACCAGCCAGCACTCATTCATTGCACACAGCTGTGTAAGGGGTATCTACAATCGAGGAGCGGATATAAATGCAATTTTTTGTTTCTTTTTGTTTTTTGTTTTGTGTGTGTGTTGTAACCTCCCAGCAATATTTAAAATAATGGACAATGTTATTTACGGATGCTAATGGACATTGCGCTAATTGTAACCTCGCCCACAATGAGAGGTATTGAAAATGGCAACAACAATGTGCAATTCGCAATCTGACTCAAATATAAAGTCTTCACACAACATTTAAAAAAGTCCGTTCAGTGACAAGAAACTTCAATTAAACCGAAATATCGGTCTTTGGCCCTGTGCAAAACAATCGGAATTAAAGTCTTACCTCCGAATAAATGGATGTCACATTTCTGCTCTGGTTGTTGCGCAGCGCTTGGAGGAACTGCATTGCAAATAATAATATTCTCTTTTTTTGTGATTTTAGTGACATTTTTCTTCAAAGAAGTGGAACGAACTCTTTAGTTCAATAAAAGATTAAATGTTTGAAAAATGCTTTTGAAATAAAAATTATTATTGGGGAACTTGTTGGAGCATAATTACAATAAATACAATTTCTCATTATCTAATGATTATATTAATTAACAGTATACCTTATTCACCATCTTGACCAGTGTTGCCGACCGCCTACATCACACAACCGCACTCGGCTGCTACTACTGACCGACCGCTCTGCATGACGACTATTAGCGTACTGCACGCGACGACTACTGACAGAGTACAGCCCTCAACTACACAGACTGACTGACTGACTGAGAACCGCTCGCAACACTCGCGCAGTCCAGCGCAAACTCTCTGGTCACAGATGCTACAATGTCTCGCCATCGCTACTATGTTACATACGTGTTTCAGTGTCTTTTTCATTGGGGTAACGATCTTTGGCTCTTTTTATTCTGAATACAGGGCCAAAGGTCAACGGCTGCTGCCCTTATACAATTTATCAGGTTTCATTATGTCTGTTGCAATGTTACATACGGTTCACTCTTTCATTAATATTATCGTTGGGTTTGTTTTGTAGGGACGTTAACATTCTGGCACATTTTTATTATCATCGGACTCTCTGCTATTTGTGCAGGGAGGTTATACCTGGGTCCATTTCCATTTCCATTTACATTTTAATATTGATAGACTTTTTGTTTTCTTTTTTGTTTCTTGTTGTTTTTCCTTCTTTTTTTTTGTTGTTTTTTTTCTTTTGTTTTGTTTTTCCCGCTCTCACCACCACCGCCGCATCACGCCTTCCGTTTTCTTGGTTTCTTTTCTGTGCTTCAACATCACCGCGCCCCATTTCCACACCACAGCCATCAGCCTCCAAGACGGGCGGGCGCAGTGTGCCATTTCCGGCGCACAAGCACACCCGTACGGTACTCTCCTCGCCCCCACGCCACCAACAACACAGCGACCACGCGGCTTTCAGGCACGGCACGGCACGGCACGGCACCGGCGAAATGCGCCGCCCCCGCCCCCGCCCCTCCGCGCATCCGTCCGTCTCGCCACGTTCACTGACAGCCGCGTCTGCGGCTACACCACGACAACCACAACACAACACCGCTCCCCTCCCTGGCAACTCACATTGTTTTTCTCCTCCTCTTTTGCACAAACCACAACGCCGAGCACAGGCGCAAGCCACCCACACCGCGCCCCTCCCCGTCCCGTCTTTGGCCGCCGCTCCTCGTTTCCTCGTTTGCCCCCTCCCATCTCCCGAAATGCCATGCCAGCAGCGTTACGCATGCCCCTCCCCTGTCCACACAACACTACCGCCTAACGAACAGCCTTTTCCGGGCCACATGCAGGGCACGCCCACCTCCAAACACTGCCAATTCACGGACGCACGCACGCACACACACACACACACACACACACACACACTCACTTTCTCGACACCTTTCTGTACGGAGGGTGCGTCATCTCGACCGTGACAGAGTGACGGCAACTATCGACGATCCATTTCCCCCCACTGGTAAAACATGTCCACTAACACCTACATACATCATTCAAGTACACAGACAATAGCATACACACAATGGGAGGGCACACGAACATGGACGGCACGGCACTGTCATACACTCTTCCTCAGAACCATATCAACAAACGTTACGTACATCCGGGAAAGCGAAAGCGAAAGCGAAAGCAAAGGCAAAGCCCAATGCAGCCGTCAAAGGTAACGTTCACCACGGCAGACACTTGCAGCCGCGCCGCCGTTAAACGCATTTCAGTGCGGCTCCAATACGCCTCCGACACGGGAACGTTCCGTTGCTCTACGAATGCGTTTCTCCCCTTTTTCCCTTCCTCTCTCTTTTGCCCCCCCCTCCTTGCACTCTTGCCTCATTCCTCACGTTCTGCCCAGACATTCGACCGATCAGAGTCAACCTTTCGTTACCGTTCTCAGCGCGACGGTGTACAACAGTATGACGGGTGTGCCCAAGACTTCGGTTCAGTTGCGTGACGCCGGTCTATCGCGCCGATCGACAGTTACTCAGGGGGCGACGGATCGGACCACGTCACCGACACACAAAACACTTTCAAACAAACAAACAAATACATACCGGATGGACACAGACAAACACGTGTACAGACATTCGCCAAACAAACGACCGGCGCCGCCGCCGCCGCCGCCGTCTAGCGTGCATCTTGAATGACGACATCGGTGTGCGTGCGTCGTACGCAATCAGTCAGACACGGCTATCAAACATCAGAGTCGAATGGTACATCATCGTGCGTGTCGCCGTACACGTACAGTACAATACAACAACAATGCGTCTTAATGGCACGTTCATTTCAACGTCACTCACACACCTCCACGCTGCAGTTACGTCGCACCATTGTCAAACTCGGCGTACAGCAAAGGGAATAGTGGGCGGCAAAAACAAACCAAACAAAAACATTTCACATTTCACCCTCGCCATGTATGATGTGCAAAAAAACAAACCCGCAAACGGCCGTCGTTACGGTGACACAAAAGTCGCCGATCGCACTGTCCCCCCTCGCAGACGGGTAACACACAAACACACACACACCCCAACAACACCAATGGGTCAAAAACCACGCCAACGAGGCGTGCCACCATTCCACGCCACGGCGACCAACCTCGTGGCCGTACCCCGCGCAACACGCTTTGACGCGCCCCCCCACCCACAATCAAAATGCACACATACATCACAGCCGTCCACACAAACAACAACAACAACAACAATTCCGCCCTTCCCGCAAAAGGCAAGTTGGTGGCCCTGAAAAGGGCCGTTTCGCCGCTCTCGCAACGGAGGAGCCTTCTCCATCCTTCCTTCCATTCCAGAGCCACCTCCTTACTTGGAGCTCGTGTACTTGGTCACCGCCTTCGTGCCCTCGCTCACGGCGTGCTTGGCCAGCTCGCCAGGCAGCAACAGCCGCACAGCGGTCTGGATCTCGCGGGACGTGATGGTCGAGCGCTTGTTGTAGTGCGCCAGGCGAGAAGCCTCGGCCGCAATGCGCTCGAAAATGTCGTTCACGAAGCTGTTCATGATGCTCATCGCCTTCGACGAGATGCCCGTGTCAGGGTGCACCTGCTTCAGCACCTTGTAGATGTAGATGGCATAGCTCTCCTTCCTCTTGCGCTTCTTCTTCTTGTCGCCCTTCGAAATGTTCTTCTGCGCCTTGCCAGCCTTCTTGGCGGCCTTCCCGCTAGTCTTGGGCGGCATCTCCAACCAACGTACGGCAGCAGCAACACCAGTAGCAAGCGCTCCGCTCTAGTCAGCGTCTCCCCACACAGTGGCACCCGCCGCCAGCCGCCGCCGCACCTTTACCAGCTCGCCCTGTTGCGGCCGCCGACCAATGGGGCGCGCGCGCAACCGGCCGCCGCACCCGAGCCCATAAAGCACCCCCACCCCGGCTGCGCCGGCACGCACTCCGCTGCTCGACTCGCTGCCGCTCGCACCGGTCGTTTTCGTTTCCGTTTCGTGTGCACCGTCGCTAGCCCATCGCCATGTCCGGACGCGGAAAGGGAGGCAAAGTCAAGGGCAAGTCAAAGTCCCGCTCAAGCAGGGCTGGGCTCCAGTTCCCGGTCGGCAGAATCCACCGCCTCCTGCGCAAGGGAAACTACGCAGAGCGCGTCGGCGCCGGGGCGCCCGTCTACCTCGCCGCCGTCATGGAGTACCTCGCGGCTGAGGTGCTCGAGCTGGCCGGAAACGCGGCCCGCGACAACAAGAAGACGCGCATCATCCCGCGCCACCTGCAGCTTGCCATCCGCAACGACGAGGAGCTCAACAAGCTCCTGTCGGGCGTCACCATCGCACAGGGTGGTGTCCTGCCCAACATCCAGGCCGTCCTGCTGCCAAAGAAGACCGAGAAGAAGGCCTAAAGGAGGCCAGGCAATCGCAGCGCCGCGTGCTCCCCTGCACGCAACGCGCTTTGCCGGCTCGGCCCACAACAATCGGCCCTTTTCAGGGCCACCACACAAACCTACGTCCAAAGCAAAATTTCAGTCGTCCTCGCCGCACCTTGTTTTGTTTTAACTTTGCACTGTCACAGCACAGCCGCCGCCGGCGCACGTCCGCCATCTTGTCGTCCACACAGCCCGTGTGGCCCAACACACACACACACGCACACATTTTGCACCGTCGCAGTCGCCTTCCAAACCGACAACGGCAGCAATAATGACCATTGTTAAAGGGAGGCGTGTCGACACACCGCCCTCCACTCCCGCGCGCAACGGCCGTCGACACGAACGAAACAGCTGATCCGGCCGCCTATGCCCACACGCCTTGCCTCGGAAACCCCAACGCCGCCGCAAACAAACACACAGAGACAAACCACGCAAGCAAATAATCACCGCCTCTCGCACAACAACACACAGCCCGCCCGCCATCTCCGTCGCGATCGATACAAAGACACACAATAACAAACACACAAACGAAGCAGCTCCACACACAGCCAGCCACATGACACGTTTCCTTTCCTTCTCCCCTCCCAGTCACATCACGTCGCTCAAACGGAAAGAAAGAAACAAACAAACAAACAACACAGCGCGCACACACGCAGCAACAACACAGACTCTTTCGCACTTTTCAACTTCCGAACAGTGTGGTGGCCCTGAAAAGGGCCGTTTTCTAGTCTCTCCCACCCACAAGCACGGCCGCGGGAAGGCCAGCGCCCGCTGCGACGCAGCCTAACCGCCGAAACCGTACAGGGTGCGCCCCTGCCTCTTCAGGGCGTACACCACGTCCATGGCCGTCACAGTCTTGCGCTTGGCGTGCTCAGTGTACGTCACCGCGTCGCGGATCACGTTCTCCAGGAACACCTTCAGCACCCCGCGGGTCTCCTCGTAGATCAGACCAGAGATGCGCTTCACGCCGCCCCTGCGAGCCAGGCGGCGGATGGCGGGCTTCGTGATGCCCTGGATGTTGTCGCGCAACACCTTGCGGTGCCGCTTGGCGCCACCCTTGCCGAGCCCCTTTCCTCCCTTGCCGCGGCCTGTCATCCTTCCTTCCTCGGGCAAAGCAAAACGTGCACAAACAGCAGCTGCAGCGGCTGGCGAGTCGGCTACGGTCTGCGCCCAGCGCGCCCGCCGCCCCCCTATATAGACTCTGGCCCGCCCTCCCCCCACCACGCGCAACCGAGGGCATATAAGCGCAGCACGGAGGCGCGCGGGCCCGTTGTCAAGGCAGCACCGGACGCCGCGCCGCACCTAACCTCCACGCACGCCGCTCCGCTACCGCTACCGCTACCGCCATGGCCCGCACAAAGCAAACGGCCCGCAAGTCCACCGGCGGAAAGGCGCCGCGCAAACAGCTCGCCACCAAGGCGGCGAGGAAGAGCGCGCCCGCCACCGGAGGCGTCAAGAAGCCCCACCGCTACAGGCCGGGCACCGTCGCCCTGCGAGAAATCAGGCGCTACCAGAAGAGCACAGAGCTGCTCATCCGCAAGCTGCCATTCCAGCGCCTAGTGCGCGAGATCGCCCAGGACTTCAAGACCGACCTGCGCTTCCAGAGCTCCGCAGTCATGGCCCTGCAGGAGGCCAGCGAGGCCTACCTCGTCGGCCTCTTCGAAGACACCAACCTGTGCGCAATCCACGCCAAGCGCGTCACCATCATGCCCAAGGACATCCAGCTCGCGCGCCGCATCCGCGGCGAGCGCGCCTAAACCGCGCCGCGGCACCGCACCGCACAAACAAAAACGGCCCTTTTCAGGGCCACTAACATCTCTCCGTCGCGAGCAAACTTTGTCGGTCGCCTGCCTCTCGCCCCGCAACCCAAAAACAAAAACCACCACTTCCCGTCCGTCCGCCACACCCGCTCACTCTGCCTGCCTGCTAGCAGCGCGCAACAATCACACATCATCCCTCCCCGGCGCTCAAAGCGCACAATACCCAACGGCCGACGTCACACCGCACGGGTGGCTGGCCGGCCGCCGCTTTCGTTTCGAAAACAAAAAAAACCCGCACTCCACTCCGACGGCCAACGGCCAGGCAGGCGCGCTCGCTCGCTCTACACGCCACCGAAATCCCCGCCGACTCCTTCCGCATCTCAACGTGCCCCCCCGTTGCAAAACATAACACACACACACACAAAGGAACAAAACAAAGACCAGACACGACTCGACAAGACAGACATCCGAGAAGAACGAACGCAGGCAAGCCAACCAACGTATTCAAACAAAACAACGTGACAGAAAACCAACCGTCGGCCGCCGCCACAAAACAAACACGGCGACAATCAACCACGACAACAACAACAACAACAACACCGCTTACCGCTACCGCCGCCCACACCCGCCACCGACCCCCGCAATCCAACCACCACGGCACGCAAACAGCATCCCCACGGGCATACAGAAACGCCAGACAGACACCCACACCAAACGCAACACGACAATCAAAACCTTCCCCGACGTGCTTTGATGGCCCTGAGAAGGGCCGTTTTGGGCCGCGCGTCTCTTGCGCGCCACTAGACGACGACGGGGGGTGGGGACGACGGAGTCAAGCGCCAAACCCTTCCTTTCCCATCTCTTTCTCCTCTACTCTACTTCTTCTTCTTGGGCGAAGCCTTCGCCTTAGACGGCGTCGTCGCCTTCTTCGGGCGCGGCGCCTTCGGCTTCTTCGTCGGAACCTTGGCGGCCTTCTTCGCCTTCGACGGCGACTTGGCCTTGGCCGGCTTGGCCGCAGCCGCCTTCTTCGCACCCGCGGGAGCGGCCGACGCCGCAGACGCCTTCTTGGCGGCGCCCGCCTTCCGACCGGTCGCCGCCTTCACGCCACCAGCCTTCTTTGCGCCGGCCGCACGGGCGCCCTTCTTCTCCTTGCTGGCCGGAGCGGCGCGCTTCTTCTTGGCACCGCCAGCACGAGCCTTGCCGCCCTCGGCCGCCCCCCCGCCGCCGGCGCCGGCAAGCTTGAACGAGCCGGACGCGCCCTTCCCCTTCGTCTGCACCAGCTCGCCCGCCACGACGGCCGACTTGAGGTACTTCTTGATAAACGGCGCCAGCTTCTCCGCGTCCAGCTTGTAGTGCGCGGCTATGTACTTCTTGATCGCCTGCAGCGACGACCCGCCGCGCTCCTTCAGACTCTTGATGGCGGCCGTCACCATCTCAGAGGTGCGCGGGTGCGCAGGCTTGGCGCGCGGCTTCTTCGCAGACGACGCAGACTTGGCCTTCTTCGTAGTGCCGGTGGCGGCGGGTGCCGCAGCAGTCTCGTTCGTAGCCGCCTGATCTGCCATTTCGACGACGCGCGTAACACACAGCGAGAGCGAGCGGGACGGCAGGCACGCAAGCACAAGAGCAGAGAATCACAAGGCCCAGCCAGTGTCGCGGGCGGGCGCGGACGGCCGAGAGAGCGGCCGCCACTCTGCGCGCCGCCGCGCCGCGCCTCCCGCGCTTGCTACCGCCCAACGTCCGACAGCCTGTGCGGAGCAGCCCCAAACCTGCGCCACAACCGCCCGCGCCTTTCAAACCACCGAGGATGGGGCTACACACAGCCACACCACAGTCGCCAACCAGTCGCCACGGCAGCGCCGCAAACCACGGCCAAACTGCAGCTACCGCGCGCTACAGCCTGGGTCGGCCCGCCGAGAATCGCCGCCCCCGCCCAAATGCCGCCCCCACAGCCCCAGCCGACGACCCGCCACAATGGCCAAACCTTCGGCAAAACTCCCACACCGTCGCCGCGGCAGCCCGGCCAGCGCGGCCGGCGCCACAGCCACACAAGCCGAGGCGTGCGGCGATGACGGCCGTGCAAACGCGCCTCCGCCGCCCCATCGCCTTCCGTCGCCCTCCCGCCGTTTCCCGATCGGCCCGCAGCCGTCGGGCCACATCGCGCGCCGTCCTCCTCCTCTCGCCCGCCAACATTCACAGCCGTTTCTCAACAATTGCCCGCCGCAAACGGACGCCGCCTGCGCAACAGGCGCCGCCGCCCCTCGCCGCTTCCGACCCAACCCCTCGACCGAGGCAAACCGCAATCCGAATCTACAGACCAACCCAATCTGCCGTCAAGCACACACGACAGCCGACCTTACACGTTACGCGTTACACATTACGTTTACACGTCTACGTTAGGTTAGGTTAGGTGGACGTGGGTTAGGTTAAGGGGACTTGGGTTAGGTTAAGCGTCAAACTTAGGTTAAGCATTCAAACACGTCAGGCGTCAGAGGTTAGGTTAGGTTAGGTTAGGTTAGGTTAGGTTACACGTTAGGTTAAGGGGTCAGTGCTAGGTTAAGAAGCGTCAAACGTAGGTTACAAAAGCGTTCAAACGTGAGGCGTGAGCCGGACAGCTTACCTTACGTAGACGTTAGGGGCTCACAGGCTGAGCTCACCTCGCCACACCACACGTTAGGTTCGGTTCGGTTCGCTCGGCTCAGCGTAAAGCGCCGAGGTCAGGGTTACGTTCGTTCACCTTCGGGCGCCACACTTTCGGTTGAAAGGTCGCGACGGGACGACGTCGGCAGGCACGCCGCAAACGAACAAAAACGTACAGACGACGTCGGAAACCGCCGACAGACGGGGGAGCAGCACGACCACGACCACGACCAGACACCGAGCGCGAACGAGACACACGCGAACCACCCCCACCGGCCAAAGGGCACCACACAACAACCCAGAGCACCACGTGTCGACACCAGAGCAACCCGCCGCTCACGCGACATGGCTGGCACCGAAGGGCAACCGCCCGCAACTGCGCTTTCCGCGCCGGCCCGGATGCACGTCGTGCTACAACAACACCACTACCGTACACAGCCGCTGTTCACAACATCACTATCAATGGCGCGCCCGCGGCTCGCCGCCGTCGCAGTCGCAGCCCCAACGCCAGCACTTTTGCACCACCATTCACACGCACCGCAACACAGCTCGCCGACACAGCCGAACAAAACAAACACCACACAACAACAGCAACAACGCCGCCGCCTCTACTTGTGCCGGCGACCCACCCCGCCGATGGCGCACCTCTCGCCAGCCGGCAATCGACACACACGCACCCACCCACCGGGGCCCAGTGCAAAAAAAAAAAAAAAAAAACACACAAAAACAAAAAAACCAAACAACACAAACGACACGGGAAGCGCACACCGCCACTTCGCGCGCACGCCACCAACCAGTCGTCGTCTCAAAATAACAAACACAAACAAAATAAACTAACAACTAGGGCAACACAAAACAAAAACGCCTCGCACGAACCGCCCACAAAAAGGACAAGCACACGCACAGCCTCTGCTGACGACCACGACGCAGCGGCACGCTGCTCCTGTCCCGCGCCCCGCGCCCCACTCGATTCACAACTCACGCGACACCGTCAACGACGGGCTCGCTTCCCGCAACCTACCACCTTTCCGCCACGACGCACAGCCCCAGCCCCACCCGACGACGCCCGTGGCAACGACTGCACTTTCACCACCGCCTCCCCCTTCCCCCCCAAAACACACACACACACACACACACAGCCAGCCAAAAACGCACTCGCGACCCACACATGCACGTGCATCGGCACACGCCAACCAGTCAACGTCGACAACCACACGCAAGGCTCGAAACGAAACCGGCGTCCTTCCACGTTGCCATCAAGCTACGCGACACAAGACACAAGGAACCAACACAACAGCCGGCCCCACTAATTCCCACTCTCACGCCGCAAAAAGCACACCGAAACCGCCAAACGCACGCACATTCCCCTTCGCACTGACACCACCGACCGGCTCGCTACCACACACCTCTCGGCAGCCGTTTCACGCCAATTCGCCACACCGCCCACACAGTCGACAAGCGCCCGCCCTGTACGGCACACGCAACGACGCAGCGCAGCAAAGGGCGCCCGCAACACATACCTCTCCGCCGCCCGACGCGCCAACCGCCACACCACACCGCCAGCCACTCGCAAATTGTGCACTGCCACCAGCCACACGTCCAACACGCCGCGCCGCCTCCGGCCACCCGCCAGGGGGCGCTCACGTCCGCGACAACAGCGCGGCCCGCCGGGCCGGGCCGAACCGAACCGAGCCGCCGCTGCTCTGCACTCGGCACGGCCACACCCTGCTGCAGACCGGGCTCGTCCCTCTGTACGCGTCTGCCTGCGCATCAACACAACACGACCTTTTTTTTTTTTTTCCTCTCTACCGCCATCCCTTCTTCTCGCGTTTTACTCGTTGTTGCAGCAGCGGCGCACACCTACACATCCACAGCCCCAGCCGAGCCGGCCTCACCTCAGGGCCCGCCGCCAGCGTCTCCTCCTCGGGCACAGGTGCGGTGCTGTGGCCGCCCATCCAACCGCATTGCTGGCCGTCCAGCCACCAGGCGTTCCCACTGCCGCGAGCCACGCCGCGCACCGACCCTGCTGCAGAAAACGAAGCATAGCCAGAGACCGACCGATACACAAAGCAAGCCGTCGCCTCGCCTCTTGTCCTTCCTGCCTTCCTTCCGCCCCCGCCCTTCTCACACCACCGCCTCTCCACTTTCGCCCCCCCCCCCCTCCTTTTTTTTCTTCTTTCTTTCTTTCTTTGGCCCTCTCTCCTTCCCGCCATGGCGGTTACGGCACCGCCTGCAGCGGCAGATTTTTTGCGCCCACACGCCTACTCCTACCACCATTAACCTTGCCCTGCCCTGCCCATCAACGTCGCAGTCGAACCGACGCTTGCCAACACACTGCCCACGTTCCTTTCTCTTTTCGGCCTACGCCCATTACGCGCCGCCGCCACAGCACCTTCCCTTCCCACAACACACCGACGTCATCACACGCACCCAAAACAGGGGCCACGACCGTGTTCCTCGCCCACTCCCATCCCGCACGGTACGCACATTCCCAACTACTACCGCGCACCCTCCCTTTCCACTCTGTGTGTCTCTGTGTCTGTGTCCTGTCCGCGCGTGACGCCTCTCAACATCCGCCGTCCCCCGTCCCGTTTTCGCCCCCATGCCGTCGTCGCGCCGCCTCCTCCCCGTCCACCGCCGCCCCTGTCCGCCCCGCACCACACCATACACCGCTGCTTGTCCCGGCCGTTGCCACCAAAGGCGCCGACCGCAAACGCGCCACGCCGCAGCCCCCGTGCGTCTCGCGCTCGCTTGCATCTCCGTGCCGACGCTGCCTCTCTTCCCACTCGCACTCGACCTCGACAACACAGTCTTTGGCTCCGCCACTGCGTGTTCCGGTGGTACGCACGCTGCAACACGTATGTATTCATTACCAGAGCGATGGCGA
Organism: Schistocerca americana; assembly: GCF_021461395.2. Taxonomy (NCBI): domain Eukaryota; kingdom Metazoa; phylum Arthropoda; class Insecta; order Orthoptera; family Acrididae; genus Schistocerca; species Schistocerca americana. The sequence goes on along the minus strand of NW_025726474.1, from coordinate 31,200 downwards.
GGCATGACAGCATCTCTGTCTGACCAGAGAGTTCTTTATCGCTGCTAGTCGGCGCTTGGACCGCGCCAGACGACAGTAGTGGCACGCACCGGGTCGCCAGGAACAGTTGTTATATATATTGTAGCGCGAGTCGGGAGAGGTAGTAGTCGGTCGACAGTAGTAGCGGGTGGACGGTTGTACTGACGGGCGTCGGCGGCGTGCTCTGCTCGTCTCGCGACTCTGGTCACGGTTCGGGACGATGTATAGTATATTGTGTTATAATCAAGAGGTGGTGTGACGCTGCATTGCGCAAATCTGATAACGTATGTTCATTGTACTTATTTTGTTCAACAACACAAGCCCCACTATTACTTTTTTTCTAAAGTAACTTTTGTCTCTTAACGAAAAACATTCACTTTTTAAAGACTACTTCCTATGGCATTTCCCTCCAAGGAGTGCAATTAATTACCAGCCAGCACTCATTCATTGCACACAGCTGTGTAAGGGGTATCTACAATCGAGGAGCGGATATAAATGCAATTTTTTGTTTCTTTTTGTTTTTTGTTTTGTGTGTGTGTTGTAACCTCCCAGCAATATTTAAAATAATGGACAATGTTATTTACGGATGCTAATGGACATTGCGCTAATTGTAACCTCGCCCACAATGAGAGGTATTGAAAATGGCAACAACAATGTGCAATTCGCAATCTGACTCAAATATAAAGTCTTCACACAACATTTAAAAAAGTCCGTTCAGTGACAAGAAACTTCAATTAAACCGAAATATCGGTCTTTGGCCCTGTGCAAAACAATCGGAATTAAAGTCTTACCTCCGAATAAATGGATGTCACATTTCTGCTCTGGTTGTTGCGCAGCGCTTGGAGGAACTGCATTGCAAATAATAATATTCTCTTTTTTTGTGATTTTAGTGACATTTTTCTTCAAAGAAGTGGAACGAACTCTTTAGTTCAATAAAAGATTAAATGTTTGAAAAATGCTTTTGAAATAAAAATTATTATTGGGGAACTTGTTGGAGCATAATTACAATAAATACAATTTCTCATTATCTAATGATTATATTAATTAACAGTATACCTTATTCACCATCTTGACCAGTGTTGCCGACCGCCTACATCACACAACCGCACTCGGCTGCTACTACTGACCGACCGCTCTGCATGACGACTATTAGCGTACTGCACGCGACGACTACTGACAGAGTACAGCCCTCAACTACACAGACTGACTGACTGACTGAGAACCGCTCGCAACACTCGCGCAGTCCAGCGCAAACTCTCTGGTCACAGATGCTACAATGTCTCGCCATCGCTACTATGTTACATACGTGTTTCAGTGTCTTTTTCATTGGGGTAACGATCTTTGGCTCTTTTTATTCTGAATACAGGGCCAAAGGTCAACGGCTGCTGCCCTTATACAATTTATCAGGTTTCATTATGTCTGTTGCAATGTTACATACGGTTCACTCTTTCATTAATATTATCGTTGGGTTTGTTTTGTAGGGACGTTAACATTCTGGCACATTTTTATTATCATCGGACTCTCTGCTATTTGTGCAGGGAGGTTATACCTGGGTCCATTTCCATTTCCATTTACATTTTAATATTGATAGACTTTTTGTTTTCTTTTTTGTTTCTTGTTGTTTTTCCTTCTTTTTTTTTGTTGTTTTTTTTCTTTTGTTTTGTTTTTCCCGCTCTCACCACCACCGCCGCATCACGCCTTCCGTTTTCTTGGTTTCTTTTCTGTGCTTCAACATCACCGCGCCCCATTTCCACACCACAGCCATCAGCCTCCAAGACGGGCGGGCGCAGTGTGCCATTTCCGGCGCACAAGCACACCCGTACGGTACTCTCCTCGCCCCCACGCCACCAACAACACAGCGACCACGCGGCTTTCAGGCACGGCACGGCACGGCACGGCACCGGCGAAATGCGCCGCCCCCGCCCCCGCCCCTCCGCGCATCCGTCCGTCTCGCCACGTTCACTGACAGCCGCGTCTGCGGCTACACCACGACAACCACAACACAACACCGCTCCCCTCCCTGGCAACTCACATTGTTTTTCTCCTCCTCTTTTGCACAAACCACAACGCCGAGCACAGGCGCAAGCCACCCACACCGCGCCCCTCCCCGTCCCGTCTTTGGCCGCCGCTCCTCGTTTCCTCGTTTGCCCCCTCCCATCTCCCGAAATGCCATGCCAGCAGCGTTACGCATGCCCCTCCCCTGTCCACACAACACTACCGCCTAACGAACAGCCTTTTCCGGGCCACATGCAGGGCACGCCCACCTCCAAACACTGCCAATTCACGGACGCACGCACGCACACACACACACACACACACACACACACACTCACTTTCTCGACACCTTTCTGTACGGAGGGTGCGTCATCTCGACCGTGACAGAGTGACGGCAACTATCGACGATCCATTTCCCCCCACTGGTAAAACATGTCCACTAACACCTACATACATCATTCAAGTACACAGACAATAGCATACACACAATGGGAGGGCACACGAACATGGACGGCACGGCACTGTCATACACTCTTCCTCAGAACCATATCAACAAACGTTACGTACATCCGGGAAAGCGAAAGCGAAAGCGAAAGCAAAGGCAAAGCCCAATGCAGCCGTCAAAGGTAACGTTCACCACGGCAGACACTTGCAGCCGCGCCGCCGTTAAACGCATTTCAGTGCGGCTCCAATACGCCTCCGACACGGGAACGTTCCGTTGCTCTACGAATGCGTTTCTCCCCTTTTTCCCTTCCTCTCTCTTTTGCCCCCCCCTCCTTGCACTCTTGCCTCATTCCTCACGTTCTGCCCAGACATTCGACCGATCAGAGTCAACCTTTCGTTACCGTTCTCAGCGCGACGGTGTACAACAGTATGACGGGTGTGCCCAAGACTTCGGTTCAGTTGCGTGACGCCGGTCTATCGCGCCGATCGACAGTTACTCAGGGGGCGACGGATCGGACCACGTCACCGACACACAAAACACTTTCAAACAAACAAACATACATACATACCGGATGGACACAGACAAACACGTGTACAGACATTCGCCAAACAAACGACCGGCGCCGCCGCCGCCGCCGCCGTCTAGCGTGCATCTTGAATGACGACATCGGTGTGCGTGTCGTACGCAATCAGTCAGACACGGCTATCAAACATCAGAGTCGAATGGTACATCATCGTGCGTGTCGCCGTACACGTACAGTACAATACAACAACAATGCGTCTTAATGGCACGTTCATTTCAACGTCACTCACACACCTCCACGCTGCAGTTACGTCGCACCATTGTCAAACTCGGCGTACAGCAAAGGGAATAGTGGGCGGCAAAAACAAACCAAACAAAAACATTTCACATTTCACCCTCGCCATGTATGATGTGCAAAAAAACAAACCCGCAAACGGCCGTCGTTACGGTGACACAAAAGTCGCCGATCGCACTGTCCCCCCTCGCAGACGGGTAACACACAAACACACACACACCCCAACAACACCAATGGGTCAAAAACCACGCCAACGAGGCGTGCCACCATTCCACGCCACGGCGACCAACCTCGTGGCCGTACCCCGCGCAACACGCTTTGACGCGCCCCCCCACCCACAATCAAAATGCACACATACATCACAGCCGTCCACACAAACAACAACAACAACAACAATTCCGCCCTTCCCGCAAAAGGCAAGTTGGTGGCCCTGAAAAGGGCCGTTTCGCCGCTCTCGCAACGGAGGAGCCTTCTCCATCCTTCCTTCCATTCCAGAGCCACCTCCTTACTTGGAGCTCGTGTACTTGGTCACCGCCTTCGTGCCCTCGCTCACGGCGTGCTTGGCCAGCTCGCCAGGCAGCAACAGCCGCACAGCGGTCTGGATCTCGCGGGACGTGATGGTCGAGCGCTTGTTGTAGTGCGCCAGGCGAGAAGCCTCGGCCGCAATGCGCTCGAAAATGTCGTTCACGAAGCTGTTCATGATGCTCATCGCCTTCGACGAGATGCCCGTGTCAGGGTGCACCTGCTTCAGCACCTTGTAGATGTAGATGGCATAGCTCTCCTTCCTCTTGCGCTTCTTCTTCTTGTCGCCCTTCGAAATGTTCTTCTGCGCCTTGCCAGCCTTCTTGGCGGCCTTCCCGCTAGTCTTGGGCGGCATCTCCAACCAACGTACGGCAGCAGCAACACCAGTAGCAAGCGCTCCGCTCTAGTCAGCGTCTCCCCACACAGTGGCACCCGCCGCCAGCCGCCGCCGCACCTTTACCAGCTCGCCCTGTTGCGGCCGCCGACCAATGGGGCGCGCGCGCAACCGGCCGCCGCACCCGAGCCCATAAAGCACCCCCACCCCGGCTGCGCCGGCACGCACTCCGCTGCTCGACTCGCTGCCGCTCGCACCGGTCGTTTTCGTTTCCGTTTCGTGTGCACCGTCGCTAGCCCATCGCCATGTCCGGACGCGGAAAGGGAGGCAAAGTCAAGGGCAAGTCAAAGTCCCGCTCAAGCAGGGCTGGGCTCCAGTTCCCGGTCGGCAGAATCCACCGCCTCCTGCGCAAGGGAAACTACGCAGAGCGCGTCGGCGCCGGGGCGCCCGTCTACCTCGCCGCCGTCATGGAGTACCTCGCGGCTGAGGTGCTCGAGCTGGCCGGAAACGCGGCCCGCGACAACAAGAAGACGCGCATCATCCCGCGCCACCTGCAGCTTGCCATCCGCAACGACGAGGAGCTCAACAAGCTCCTGTCGGGCGTCACCATCGCACAGGGTGGTGTCCTGCCCAACATCCAGGCCGTCCTGCTGCCAAAGAAGACCGAGAAGAAGGCCTAAAGGAGGCCAGGCAATCGCAGCGCCGCGTGCTCCCCTGCACGCAACGCGCTTTGCCGGCTCGGCCCACAACAATCGGCCCTTTTCAGGGCCACCACACAAACCTACGTCCAAAGCAAAATTTCAGTCGTCCTCGCCGCACCTTGTTTTGTTTTAACTTTGCACTGTCACAGCACAGCCGCCGCCGGCGCACGTCCGCCATCTTGTCGTCCACACAGCCCGTGTGGCCCAACACACACACACACGCACACATTTTGCACCGTCGCAGTCGCCTTCCAAACCGACAACGGCAGCAATAATGACCATTGTTAAAGGGAGGCGTGTCGACACACCGCCCTCCACTCCCGCGCGCAACGGCCGTCGACACGAACGAAACAGCTGATCCGGCCGCCTATGCCCACACGCCTTGCCTCGGAAACCCCAACGCCGCCGCAAACAAACACACAGAGACAAACCACGCAAGCAAATAATCACCGCCTCTCGCACAACAACACACAGCCCGCCCGCCATCTCCGTCGCGATCGATACAAAGACACACAAACGAAGCAGCTCCACACACAGCCAGCCACATGACACGTTTCCTTTCCTTCTCCCCTCCCAGTCACATCACGTCGCTCAAACGGAAAGAAAGAAACAAACAAACAAACAACACAGCGCGCACACACGCAGCAACAACACAGACTCTTTCGCACTTTTCAACTTCCGAACAGTGTGGTGGCCCTGAAAAGGGCCGTTTTCTAGTCTCTCCCACCCACAAGCACGGCCGCGGGAAGGCCAGCGCCCGCTGCGACGCAGCCTAACCGCCGAAACCGTACAGGGTGCGCCCCTGCCTCTTCAGGGCGTACACCACGTCCATGGCCGTCACAGTCTTGCGCTTGGCGTGCTCAGTGTACGTCACCGCGTCGCGGATCACGTTCTCCAGGAACACCTTCAGCACCCCGCGGGTCTCCTCGTAGATCAGACCAGAGATGCGCTTCACGCCGCCCCTGCGAGCCAGGCGGCGGATGGCGGGCTTCGTGATGCCCTGGATGTTGTCGCGCAACACCTTGCGGTGCCGCTTGGCGCCACCCTTGCCGAGCCCCTTTCCTCCCTTGCCGCGGCCTGTCATCCTTCCTTCCTCGGGCAAAGCAAAACGTGCACAAACAGCAGCTGCAGCGGCTGGCGAGTCGGCTACGGTCTGCGCCCAGCGCGCCCGCCGCCCCCCTATATAGACTCTGGCCCGCCCTCCCCCCACCACGCGCAACCGAGGGCATATAAGCGCAGCACGGAGGCGCGCGGGCCCGTTGTCAAGGCAGCACCGGACGCCGCGCCGCACCTAACCTCCACGCACGCCGCTCCGCTACCGCTACCGCTACCGCCATGGCCCGCACAAAGCAAACGGCCCGCAAGTCCACCGGCGGAAAGGCGCCGCGCAAACAGCTCGCCACCAAGGCGGCGAGGAAGAGCGCGCCCGCCACCGGAGGCGTCAAGAAGCCCCACCGCTACAGGCCGGGCACCGTCGCCCTGCGAGAAATCAGGCGCTACCAGAAGAGCACAGAGCTGCTCATCCGCAAGCTGCCATTCCAGCGCCTAGTGCGCGAGATCGCCCAGGACTTCAAGACCGACCTGCGCTTCCAGAGCTCCGCAGTCATGGCCCTGCAGGAGGCCAGCGAGGCCTACCTCGTCGGCCTCTTCGAAGACACCAACCTGTGCGCAATCCACGCCAAGCGCGTCACCATCATGCCCAAGGACATCCAGCTCGCGCGCCGCATCCGCGGCGAGCGCGCCTAAACCGCGCCGCGGCACCGCACCGCACAAACAAAAACGGCCCTTTTCAGGGCCACTAACATCTCTCCGTCGCGAGCAAACTTTGTCGGTCGCCTGCCTCTCGCCCCGCAACCCAAAAACAAAAACCACCACTTCCCGTCCGTCCGCCACACCCGCTCACTCTGCCTGCCTGCTAGCAGCGCGCAACAATCACACATCATCCCTCCCCGGCGCTCAAAGCGCACAATACCCAACGGCCGACGTCACACCGCACGGGTGGCTGGCCGGCCGCCGCTTTCGTTTCGAAAACAAAAAAAACCCGCACTCCACTCCGACGGCCAACGGCCAGGCAGGCGCGCTCGCTCGCTCTACACGCCACCGAAATCCCCGCCGACTCCTTCCGCATCTCAACGTGCCCCCCCGTTGCAAAACATAACACACACACACACAAAGGAACAAAACAAAGACCAGACACGACTCGACAAGACAGACATCCGAGAAGAACGAACGCAGGCAAGCCAACCAACGTATTCAAACAAAACAACGTGACAGAAAACCAACCGTCGGCCGCCGCCACAAAACAAACACGGCGACAATCAACCACGACAACAACAACAACAACAACACCGCTTACCGCTACCGCCGCCCACACCCGCCACCGACCCCCGCAATCCAACCACCACGGCACGCAAACAGCATCCCCACGGGCATACAGAAACGCCAGACAGACACCCACACCAAACGCAACACGACAATCAAAACCTTCCCCGACGTGCTTTGATGGCCCTGAGAAGGGCCGTTTTGGGCCGCGCGTCTCTTGCGCGCCACTAGACGACGACGGGGGGTGGGGACGACGGAGTCAAGCGCCAAACCCTTCCTTTCCCATCTCTTTCTCCTCTACTCTACTTCTTCTTCTTGGGCGAAGCCTTCGCCTTAGACGGCGTCGTCGCCTTCTTCGGGCGCGGCGCCTTCGGCTTCTTCGTCGGAACCTTGGCGGCCTTCTTCGCCTTCGACGGCGACTTGGCCTTGGCCGGCTTGGCCGCAGCCGCCTTCTTCGCACCCGCGGGAGCGGCCGACGCCGCAGACGCCTTCTTGGCGGCGCCCGCCTTCCGACCGGTCGCCGCCTTCACGCCACCAGCCTTCTTTGCGCCGGCCGCACGGGCGCCCTTCTTCTCCTTGCTGGCCGGAGCGGCGCGCTTCTTCTTGGCACCGCCAGCACGAGCCTTGCCGCCCTCGGCCGCCCCCCCGCCGCCGGCGCCGGCAAGCTTGAACGAGCCGGACGCGCCCTTCCCCTTCGTCTGCACCAGCTCGCCCGCCACGACGGCCGACTTGAGGTACTTCTTGATAAACGGCGCCAGCTTCTCCGCGTCCAGCTTGTAGTGCGCGGCTATGTACTTCTTGATCGCCTGCAGCGACGACCCGCCGCGCTCCTTCAGACTCTTGATGGCGGCCGTCACCATCTCAGAGGTGCGCGGGTGCGCAGGCTTGGCGCGCGGCTTCTTCGCAGACGACGCAGACTTGGCCTTCTTCGTAGTGCCGGTGGCGGCGGGTGCCGCAGCAGTCTCGTTCGTAGCCGCCTGATCTGCCATTTCGACGACGCGCGTAACACACAGCGAGAGCGAGCGGGACGGCAGGCACGCAAGCACAAGAGCAGAGAATCACAAGGCCCAGCCAGTGTCGCGGGCGGGCGCGGACGGCCGAGAGAGCGGCCGCCACTCTGCGCGCCGCCGCGCCGCGCCTCCCGCGCTTGCTACCGCCCAACGTCCGACAGCCTGTGCGGAGCAGCCCCAAACCTGCGCCACAACCGCCCGCGCCTTTCAAACCACCGAGGATGGGGCTACACACAGCCACACCACAGTCGCCAACCAGTCGCCACGGCAGCGCCGCAAACCACGGCCAAACTGCAGCTACCGCGCGCTACAGCCTGGGTCGGCCCGCCGAGAATCGCCGCCCCCGCCCAAATGCCGCCCCCACAGCCCCAGCCGACGACCCGCCACAATGGCCAAACCTTCGGCAAAACTCCCACACCGTCGCCGCGGCAGCCCGGCCAGCGCGGCCGGCGCCACAGCCACACAAGCCGAGGCGTGCGGCGATGACGGCCGTGCAAACGCGCCTCCGCCGCCCCATCGCCTTCCGTCGCCCTCCCGCCGTTTCCCGATCGGCCCGCAGCCGTCGGGCCACATCGCGCGCCGTCCTCCTCCTCTCGCCCGCCAACATTCACAGCCGTTTCTCAACAATTGCCCGCCGCAAACGGACGCCGCCTGCGCAACAGGCGCCGCCGCCCCTCGCCGCTTCCGACCCAACCCCTCGACCGAGGCAAACCGCAATCCGAATCTACAGACCAACCCAATCTGCCGTCAAGCACACACGACAGCCGACCTTACACGTTACGCGTTACACATTACGTTTACACGTCTACGTTAGGTTAGGTTAGGTGGACGTGGGTTAGGTTAAGGGGACTTGGGTTAGGTTAAGCGTCAAACTTAGGTTAAGCATTCAAACACGTCAGGCGTCAGAGGTTAGGTTAGGTTAGGTTAGGTTAGGTTAGGTTACACGTTAGGTTAAGGGGTCAGTGCTAGGTTAAGAAGCGTCAAACGTAGGTTACAAAAGCGTTCAAACGTGAGGCGTGAGCCGGACAGCTTACCTTACGTAGACGTTAGGGGCTCACAGGCTGAGCTCACCTCGCCACACCACACGTTAGGTTCGGTTCGGTTCGCTCGGCTCAGCGTAAAGCGCCGAGGTCAGGGTTACGTTCGTTCACCTTCGGGCGCCACACTTTCGGTTGAAAGGTCGCGACGGGACGACGTCGGCAGGCACGCCGCAAACGAACAAAAACGTACAGACGACGTCGGAAACCGCCGACAGACGGGGGAGCAGCACGACCACGACCACGACCAGACACCGAGCGCGAACGAGACACACGCGAACCACCCCCACCGGCCAAAGGGCACCACACAACAACCCAGAGCACCACGTGTCGACACCAGAGCAACCCGCCGCTCACGCGACATGGCTGGCACCGAAGGGCAACCGCCCGCAACTGCGCTTTCCGCGCCGGCCCGGATGCACGTCGTGCTACAACAACACCACTACCGTACACAGCCGCTGTTCACAACATCACTATCAATGGCGCGCCCGCGGCTCGCCGCCGTCGCAGTCGCAGCCCCAACGCCAGCACTTTTGCACCACCATTCACACGCACCGCAACACAGCTCGCCGACACAGCCGAACAAAACAAACACCACACAACAACAGCAACAACGCCGCCGCCTCTACTTGTGCCGGCGACCCACCCCGCCGATGGCGCACCTCTCGCCAGCCGGCAATCGACACACACGCACCCACCCACCGGGGCCCAGTGCAAAAAAAAAAAAAAAAAAAAACACACAAAAACAAAAAAACCAAACAACACAAACGACACGGGAAGCGCACACCGCCACTTCGCGCGCACGCCACCAACCAGTCGTCGTCTCAAAATAACAAACACAAACAAAATAAACTAACAACTAGGGCAACACAAAACAAAAACGCCTCGCACGAACCGCCCACAAAAAGGACAAGCACACGCACAGCCTCTGCTGACGACCACGACGCAGCGGCACGCTGCTCCTGTCCCGCGCCCCGCGCCCCACTCGATTCACAACTCACGCGACACCGTCAACGACGGGCTCGCTTCCCGCAACCTACCACCTTTCCGCCACGACGCACAGCCCCAGCCCCACCCGACGACGCCCGTGGCAACGACTGCACTTTCACCACCGCCTCCCCCTTCCCCCCCAAAACACACACACACACACACACACAGCCAGCCAAAAACGCACTCGCGACCCACACATGCACGTGCATCGGCACACGCCAACCAGTCAACGTCGACAACCACACGCAAGGCTCGAAACGAAACCGGCGTCCTTCCACGTTGCCATCAAGCTACGCGACACAAGACACAAGGAACCAACACAACAGCCGGCCCCACTAATTCCCACTCTCACGCCGCAAAAAGCACACCGAAACCGCCAAACGCACGCACATTCCCCTTCGCACTGACACCACCGACCGGCTCGCTACCACACACCTCTCGGCAGCCGTTTCACGCCAATTCGCCACACCGCCCACACAGTCGACAAGCGCCCGCCCTGTACGGCACACGCAACGACGCAGCGCAGCAAAGGGCGCCCGCAACACATACCTCTCCGCCGCCCGACGCGCCAACCGCCACACCACACCGCCAGCCACTCGCAAATTGTGCACTGCCACCAGCCACACGTCCAACACGCCGCGCCGCCTCCGGCCACCCGCCAGGGGGCGCTCACGTCCGCGACAACAGCGCGGCCCGCCGGGCCGGGCCGAACCGAACCGAGCCGCCGCTGCTCTGCACTCGGCACGGCCACACCCTGCTGCAGACCGGGCTCGTCCCTCTGTACGCGTCTGCCTGCGCATCAACACAACACGACCTTTTTTTTTTTTTTCCTCTCTACCGCCATCCCTTCTTCTCGCGTTTTACTCGTTGTTGCAGCAGCGGCGCACACCTACACATCCACAGCCCCAGCCGAGCCGGCCTCACCTCAGGGCCCGCCGCCAGCGTCTCCTCCTCGGGCACAGGTGCGGTGCTGTGGCCGCCCATCCAACCGCATTGCTGGCCGTCCAGCCACCAGGCGTTCCCACTGCCGCGAGCCACGCCGCGCACCGACCCTGCTGCAGAAAACGAAGCATAGCCAGAGACCGACCGATACACAAAGCAAGCCGTCGCCTCGCCTCTTGTCCTTCCTGCCTTCCTTCCGCCCCCGCCCTTCTCACACCACCGCCTCTCCACTTTCGCCCCCCCCCCCCCTCCTTTTTTTTCTTCTTTCTTTCTTTCTTTGGCCCTCTCTCCTTCCCGCCATGGCGGTTACGGCACCGCCTGCAGCGGCAGATTTTTTGCGCCCACACGCCTACTCCTACCACCATTAACCTTGCCCTGCCCTGCCCATCAACGTCGCAGTCGAACCGACGCTTGCCAACACACTGCCCACGTTCCTTTCTCTTTTCGGCCTACGCCCATTACGCGCCGCCGCCACAGCACCTTCCCTTCCCACAACACACCGACGTCATCACACGCACCCAAAACAGGGGCCACGACCGTGTTCCTCGCCCACTCCCATCCCGCACGGTACGCACATTCCCAACTACTACCGCGCACCCTCCCTTTCCACTCTGTGTGTCTCTGTGTCTGTGTCCTGTCCGCGCGTGACGCCTCTCAACATCCGCCGTCCCCCGTCCCGTTTTCGCCCCCATGCCGTCGTCGCGCCGCCTCCTCCCCGTCCACCGCCGCCCCTGTCCGCCCCGCACCACACCATACACCGCTGCTTGTCCCGGCCGTTGCCACCAAAGGCGCCGACCGCAAACGCGCCACGCCGCAGCCCCCGTGCGTCTCGCGCTCGCTTGCATCTCCGTGCCGACGCTGCCTCTCTTCCCACTCGCACTCGACCTCGACAACACAGTCTTTGGCTCCGCCACTGCGTGTTCCGGTGGTACGCACGCTGCAACACGTATGTATTCATTACCAGAGCGATGGCGAGGCATGACAGCATCTCTGTCTGACCAGAGAGTTCTTTATCGCTGCTAGTCGGCGCTTGGACCGCGCCAGACGACAGTAGTGGCACGCACCGGGTCGCCAGGAACAGTTGTTATATATATTGTAGCGCGAGTCGGGAGAGGTAGTAGTCGGTCGACAGTAGTAGCGGGTGGACGGTTGTACTGAGCGGGCGTCGGCGGCGTGCTCTGCTCGTCTCGCGACTCTGGTCACGGTTCGGGACGATGTATAGTATATTGTGTTATAATCAAGAGGTGGTGTGACGCTGCATTGCGCAAATCTGATAACGTATGTTCATTGTACTTATTTTGTTCAACAACACAAGCCCCACTATTACTTTTTTTCTAAAGTAACTTTTGTCTCTTAACGAAAAACATTCACTTTTTAAAGACTACTTCCTATGGCATTTCCCTCCAAGGAGTGCAATTAATTACCAGCCAGCACTCATTCATTGCACACAGCTGTGTAAGGGGTATCTACAATCGAGGAGCGGATATAAATGCAATTTTTTGTTTCTTTTTGTTTTTTGTTTTGTGTGTGTGTTGTAACCTCCCAGCAATATTTAAAATAATGGACAATGTTATTTACGGATGCTAATGGACATTGCGCTAATTGTAACCTCGCCCACAATGAGAGGTATTGAAAATGGCAACAACAATGTGCAATTCGCAATCTGACTCAAATATAAAGTCTTCACACAACATTTAAAAAAGTCCGTTCAGTGACAAGAAACTTCAATTAAACCGAAATATCGGTCTTTGGCCCTGTGCAAAACAATCGGAATTAAAGTCTTACCTCCGAATAAATGGATGTCACATTTCTGCTCTGGTTGTTGCGCAGCGCTTGGAGGAACTGCATTGCAAATAATAATATTCTCTTTTTTTGTGATTTTAGTGACATTTTTCTTCAAAGAAGTGGAACGAACTCTTTAGTTCAATAAAAGATTAAATGTTTGAAAAATGCTTTTGAAATAAAAATTATTATTGGGGAACTTGTTGGAGCATAATTACAATAAATACAATTTCTCATTATCTAATGATTATATTAATTAACAGTATACCTTATTCACCATCTTGACCAGTGTTGCCGACCGCCTACATCACACAACCGCACTCGGCTGCTACTACTGACCGACCGCTCTGCATGACGACTATTAGCGTACTGCACGCGACGACTACTGACAGAGTACAGCCCTCAACTACACAGACTGACTGACTGACTGAGAACCGCTCGCAACACTCGCGCAGTCCAGCGCAAACTCTCTGGTCACAGATGCTACAATGTCTCGCCATCGCTACTATGTTACATACGTGTTTCAGTGTCTTTTTCATTGGGGTAACGATCTTTGGCTCTTTTTATTCTGAATACAGGGCCAAAGGTCAACGGCTGCTGCCCTTATACAATTTATCAGGTTTCATTATGTCTGTTGCAATGTTACATACGGTTCACTCTTTCATTAATATTATCGTTGGGTTTGTTTTGTAGGGACGTTAACATTCTGGCACATTTTTATTATCATCGGACTCTCTGCTATTTGTGCAGGGAGGTTATACCTGGGTCCATTTCCATTTCCATTTACATTTTAATATTGATAGACTTTTTGTTTTCTTTTTTGTTTCTTGTTGTTTTTCCTTCTTTTTTTTTGTTGTTTTTTTTCTTTTGTTTTGTTTTTCCCGCTCTCACCACCACCGCCGCATCACGCCTTCCGTTTTCTTGGTTTCTTTTCTGTGCTTCAACATCACCGCGCCCCATTTCCACACCACAGCCATCAGCCTCCAAGACGGGCGGGCGCAGTGTGCCATTTCCGGCGCACAAGCACACCCGTACGGTACTCTCCTCGCCCCCACGCCACCAACAACACAGCGACCACGCGGCTTTCAGGCACGGCACGGCACGGCACGGCACCGGCGAAATGCGCCGCCCCCGCCCCCGCCCCTCCGCGCATCCGTCCGTCTCGCCACGTTCACTGACAGCCGCGTCTGCGGCTACACCACGACAACCACAACACAACACCGCTCCCCTCCCTGGCAACTCACATTGTTTTTCTCCTCCTCTTTTGCACAAACCACAACGCCGAGCACAGGCGCAAGCCACCCACACCGCGCCCCTCCCCGTCCCGTCTTTGGCCGCCGCTCCTCGTTTCCTCGTTTGCCCCCTCCCATCTCCCGAAATGCCATGCCAGCAGCGTTACGCATGCCCCTCCCCTGTCCACACAACACTACCGCCTAACGAACAGCCTTTTCCGGGCCACATGCAGGGCACGCCCACCTCCAAACACTGCCAATTCACGGACGCACGCACGCACACACACACACACACACACACACACACACTCACTTTCTCGACACCTTTCTGTACGGAGGGTGCGTCATCTCGACCGTGACAGAGTGACGGCAACTATCGACGATCCATTTCCCCCCACTGGTAAAACATGTCCACTAACACCTACATACATCATTCAAGTACACAGACAATAGCATACACACAATGGGAGGGCACACGAACATGGACGGCACGGCACTGTCATACACTCTTCCTCAGAACCATATCAACAAACGTTACGTACATCCGGGAAAGCGAAAGCGAAAGCGAAAGCAAAGGCAAAGCCCAATGCAGCCGTCAAAGGTAACGTTCACCACGGCAGACACTTGCAGCCGCGCCGCCGTTAAACGCATTTCAGTGCGGCTCCAATACGCCTCCGACACGGGAACGTTCCGTTGCTCTACGAATGCGTTTCTCCCCTTTTTCCCTTCCTCTCTCTTTTGCCCCCCCCTCCTTGCACTCTTGCCTCATTCCTCACGTTCTGCCCAGACATTCGACCGATCAGAGTCAACCTTTCGTTACCGTTCTCAGCGCGACGGTGTACAACAGTATGACGGGTGTGCCCAAGACTTCGGTTCAGTTGCGTGACGCCGGTCTATCGCGCCGATCGACAGTTACTCAGGGGGCGACGGATCGGACCACGTCACCGACACACAAAACACTTTCAAACAAACAAACAAATACATACCGGATGGACACAGACAAACACGTGTACAGACATTCGCCAAACAAACGACCGGCGCCGCCGCCGCCGCCGCCGTCTAGCGTGCATCTTGAATGACGACATCGGTGTGCGTGCGTCGTACGCAATCAGTCAGACACGGCTATCAAACATCAGAGTCGAATGGTACATCATCGTGCGTGTCGCCGTACACGTACAGTACAATACAACAACAATGCGTCTTAATGGCACGTTCATTTCAACGTCACTCACACACCTCCACGCTGCAGTTACGTCGCACCATTGTCAAACTCGGCGTACAGCAAAGGGAATAGTGGGCGGCAAAAACAAACCAAACAAAAACATTTCACATTTCACCCTCGCCATGTATGATGTGCAAAAAAACAAACCCGCAAACGGCCGTCGTTACGGTGACACAAAAGTCGCCGATCGCACTGTCCCCCCTCGCAGACGGGTAACACACAAACACACACACACCCCAACAACACCAATGGGTCAAAAACCACGCCAACGAGGCGTGCCACCATTCCACGCCACGGCGACCAACCTCGTGGCCGTACCCCGCGCAACACGCTTTGACGCGCCCCCCCACCCACAATCAAAATGCACACATACATCACAGCCGTCCACACAAACAACAACAACAACAACAATTCCGCCCTTCCCGCAAAAGGCAAGTTGGTGGCCCTGAAAAGGGCCGTTTCGCCGCTCTCGCAACGGAGGAGCCTTCTCCATCCTTCCTTCCATTCCAGAGCCACCTCCTTACTTGGAGCTCGTGTACTTGGTCACCGCCTTCGTGCCCTCGCTCACGGCGTGCTTGGCCAGCTCGCCAGGCAGCAACAGCCGCACAGCGGTCTGGATCTCGCGGGACGTGATGGTCGAGCGCTTGTTGTAGTGCGCCAGGCGAGAAGCCTCGGCCGCAATGCGCTCGAAAATGTCGTTCACGAAGCTGTTCATGATGCTCATCGCCTTCGACGAGATGCCCGTGTCAGGGTGCACCTGCTTCAGCACCTTGTAGATGTAGATGGCATAGCTCTCCTTCCTCTTGCGCTTCTTCTTCTTGTCGCCCTTCGAAATGTTCTTCTGCGCCTTGCCAGCCTTCTTGGCGGCCTTCCCGCTAGTCTTGGGCGGCATCTCCAACCAACGTACGGCAGCAGCAACACCAGTAGCAAGCGCTCCGCTCTAGTCAGCGTCTCCCCACACAGTGGCACCCGCCGCCAGCCGCCGCCGCACCTTTACCAGCTCGCCCTGTTGCGGCCGCCGACCAATGGGGCGCGCGCGCAACCGGCCGCCGCACCCGAGCCCATAAAGCACCCCCACCCCGGCTGCGCCGGCACGCACTCCGAGGTGAGACGCTCTGCGAGTAACTACGTGTACGTCCATCTTCCACGAGGTCAGCGATGCTCAACTGCGCCGAATCACGCTAGTCCATTGCCAGGGAGGAGCAGATTGGTGTGGACGAAGTTTCGGCTTCCCTACGCCATTCCGTGCCGCCCGCACTTGGACTACGCCGCAGACCGGCACAGCTCCCGCCTCCGATCCGCTCGCCACCAGCGCTGGGCGAGCTCTGACGGCAGTCGGCTACGCCACCGCTAGCCACTGCGACCTCAGCGCCGCCACGCGGCCAGTGGGCAAATCCCGCCAAACGGACCGCGCCTCCACGTAATAATTCGACGAGTCGGAAGCAAGGAACCAGCGAGAATGCTCCACACGAAAGTGTAAATGCATTCTTAACTGGCCACCTTCCAAAAAAAGCACCAAAAATTGTCGTGTTCTTTCCCCATTGATAGTTGATAGGCGAGATGTTTCGGAAAGCCGAAACGTAGGGACACCTGTTAGTTAGGGATTGTCGTAGGTCAGGGCCCTGTCCGCGGACAGACCAGCCCGCGCCTACAGCGCAAAGGCTTAGACAGCAGGGTACAGTTACCAGCTTATACCCCAAGAAAACACGTCAGGAACACTCCGAACCAAAAGACACACAGATACATACACATCTCACTACGTCACTACAGAAACAGACCATGTCAAACCACTCTACACTGAATACAACACACCACTCTGAGATCATCATCATGCCCAATGACGGATCCGAACTAATGCCGCCGCCGAGTCAAACACGCCCAACAAACACCGAAACGTTGCCGCCACCGAGCCAAATACGCACTGTCGTGAATGTCACTGACATCCTGCCTGTCACATCAACTGATGACGAAGGCCCACAGACGACTGAGCGGAAAAAGGCAAGGAAAACACAACCCAGTGCGAAGACACGGGCAAAAAAAGCTGAAAAATCTGGCACCACAACAACCGCCGAAGCAAAAGCAAAACAAAAGCTGATACCACCTGCCGCACCCGAAGACAGAGCAACACCCACACCCCAGACGAGCGGCAATACCGACAAACAAACATCTAGTGATGACAATCCAGTAAAAAACAGCCCCCCAAACAAAACCCAAGCTGACGAACCAGCCAATGAACAAACAGCAGACGGGACAACGATACAAACACCAGCAGAGTCACCGGAAATACACACCTCCAACGAAAGTGTGGACCAAGACGCAGACGAAAATTGGCAGCAGGTCACCAACAGACGATCAAGAAAAAACTCAGCGACAAGCAAGGACACCACACAAACAGGACAAACAAAAAATACAGCAAATCCCGAAACACAGCCCAAACAG
Source organism: Schistocerca americana (assembly GCF_021461395.2). Taxonomy (NCBI): domain Eukaryota; kingdom Metazoa; phylum Arthropoda; class Insecta; order Orthoptera; family Acrididae; genus Schistocerca; species Schistocerca americana. Next base: position 13,392 of record NW_025726474.1, on the reverse strand, counting down.
GCGACGCCAGCAAACCACCGTTTCTCGCTCCTTATAAAAAATCTTAACAAAAGCGAATCCCAAAAATCGCTGTCAATAGCCATAGAAGGGATCCAGGAGCCTACTAACATTATAAACATGTCAGTAAGAAACAATGGCACAGCTATACTACACAGCACGAACCCAGCAATTGCGAAAATCCTAGAAAGGAACCTACGAAGCAGCAGACCAAACATGGAAATAGAACCGCTACCTTTCAAAAGCAACCAACCAGAAATACACAAAACATATGCACCAACCTTCAGCGTGGTAATTCAGCACGTCGACTATGACATAACGCCCGAAGAAATAACCAAAGAACTCGAAAAGCAAAAATTCGACATAAAATTCGTATGCCGAGTAAGAAGCAGGGACACGAACAAAGAACTAAAAATGATGCGAGTAATATCGCACGACCAGGCAACCATAGACCGTCTCCTAAGCGAAAACATCCGCATGTTCCACCGGACGTATCCAGTAGAACCGTCTAGGCTACCGGCTCCTCAACCTGCCTTCTGCGGAAAATGTTCCAGCTATTCCCATACAACGGCAAACTGCAATGCCAAAACACCAATCTGCAGTAAATGCAGCGAAGCACATTTCTCCAGCAGATGCACCTCGCAGGACAAGCCGCGATGCGCCAACTGCGGCGAGCAACACGCAGCATACGACCCAAAATGCCCCAAAAGACCACCGGCACCTACCAGCGAGAACACAACAGCCACAGTAAAATGCGTTGATGAGCCAGCGAAACAAGCAGAGAAACCAGAAGACACCTATATCAAAACCGACGACCTCCTCAGAGCCATCACTGTAGCACTAATAAACGTGTTCCCCGAAAAGAAAAACAAAATCACAAACGAACTGCAGAAGGTATCAAAGCAGTACTTCAATAGGCAATTCGAGGTGAACCAAACAGGAAACTACCTACACTTCCTGATAAAAACAAAATCACTCGACACGAACAAACAAAACGGAAACAGAGTGTGGGGCCCACAACAAGAAAAGTCACCTTCGCCAGTATAAACAGAAAGAGACAACTCAAAATAGGGTTCGTCAACGCGAATGGTTTCCGAGCCAAACAACCGATGCTGGAACACCTAACAACCCAAGAGGATATATCAATCCTCGGGATCGCGGAAACAAGAGCAAACCAGCTTCCCCTACAAATAAGAGACTATATCTGCCACAGAGAAGACACATCAACAGACCCTAACAGCAGATCCCACCACGGAGGGGTAGCCATATTCCATGACCAACAGATCCCAGCCATTCGCGTCGACGTACCCGCCGCCTTCAAAAATGTCCAAGCAGTAATCATCAGGCTCCAAACCAAATTGTTTAACACCATCAACATAGTCACACTCTACGTCCCGCCAAGAAACAGAATACCGTTGGACTTCATACAATACATAATAAACCTAGGACCGTTCATAATTATAGGAGACTTAAATGCTAGATCAACAACGTTCGGGGACCATGCGACAAACATTAACGGAAGAGACCTCGACAATCTGCTCGATGACCCAAACATAATACGACTCGAGAATAAACTGCCAACGTTCATCAACCACCTAGGAAGCTCCATACCTGACCACATACTCTGTAGCGCCAACCTACGCATACACTGCAGCGATATGTGGATCGGCGACGGTATCGGTAGTGACCACCTTCCGCTCATCTTCAGCCTGGACTTGTTTAAAACCACTCCAAAACGAAAGGAAATCAAGACGATTTATGACTTAAACAAGATAAACGAACAAAAATACAGGGAAATACTCACCAACACCCTACCAGCTCCCCTCAACATCAACACAGTAGAAGAACTGGAAGAATACAACGATAAACTGACCTCTGCAATAAAACAAGCAACAGAAGAAGCAGCACCTGAAAAAAGAATACGCCCAGGATACCAACAAATCCCCTCTCACATACTCGAAAACATCAAGCTGAAGCGAAAAGTGTACAAACTTTTCAAAAAAACACAATACGATCAACACAAAACAGAATGGAACAGACTCAACACACTCGTCAGACAACAACTCGCCGAATATAGGAACCAAAGATGGACACAAACCTGCAGAAGACTAGATCACAGACAGGCAGGACTATTCTGGAAAACTTTCAAACAAATCTGTGGCCACTCACACTCAACTGAACCACCTATTATAGACAACAACACCATCATAACACAAGACAAGGACAAAGCAGAAGTTTTCAAAAATGTGCTAGAGAACATCCACAAACTCCCAGAGGATGAAAAATTCGACCCAGAACACGAAAACATAGTGAAAATGGAGCTACCAACCATAATGTCCACCCCCACAGTACACAATATGGAAGAAGCAAAACTCATGGAAGAAATCAGCTACAAAGAAATCACAGAAGCCATCGGAAGCGGCAAAAACAACGCGCCAGGACATGACGGAATCACCAGACGACAACTAAGACTAGCCCCACAGGATAAGTTACTAACAGCAATGAAAAGCTTATTCAACGGAGCAATCAAGCTACATACCATCCCGAAAAAGTGGAAGACAGCAAAAGTGAAAATGCTACACAAACCTGGAAAACCACCCAATAACCCACTATCTTACAGGCCGATAACACTACTCCCAGTGATGGGAAAATGTTTCGAAACAGTTATCACAAACCGAATCCAGGACTACTGCACCAAAAACAAACTCATCCCCAAAATTCAAGCAGGCTTCCGAAAAGAACACTCAACCATCGATCCCATACTACGCCTCTGCAACAAAGTCACAGAAGGACTTAACCTATGCGACATTGCGTCAACACTGATGTTAGACATAGAAAGGGCCTTCGATAAGGTGTGGCATGATGGCCTTTACTATAAGCTGCTGAAAATGGGACTACCTCAAAATCTAATCTTACTACTCAAAAATATACTCGACGAAAGACCGACTAGAGTATACGTTAACGGCAAGCCATCAAACATCTTCTATCCAGAGGCAGGGGTGCCGCAAGGAGCCATACTTTCACCACTGCTGTACTCCCTTTACACACATGACATCCCACAACCCACCAGGTGGAACGAAGGGCTAGCACTCTACGCCGATGACACGGCTTACTGGTGTCACTCTATGACAGCGGCAGGACTCTCTGAAATGACAACGCAATACATTCAAAAGCTAGAGCCGTGGCTAGCAAAATGGAAAATAAGACCAAACGCCCTCAAGAGCCAGCTTATAGTATTCCAGCATAGGAACAGGACAATGGACAGAAGCCAAAGCCGAAAAGACATCACAGTGCAACTATGGGGACAAAACATTACACCGCAAGACACAGGCAAATATCTAGGCATCACGTTAGACAGGACTCTATCTTGGAGCAATCACATCACGGAAATACTAGCAAAAGCGCGGCGCAGAATGGGGCTGATAAAGATTATCAGGGGTAGGGGGCATGGAGCTACCACAGAGACAATGCTGCACACATATAAGGCATTCATCCGACCAGTACTGGAATACGCAGCCCCAGTCTGGATGGCACACAACCAACAAACCCAGAGAGTGTGTGCAACTGAAAGGCGTATATTACGAATTGCGCTGAACGTACCATGTAGCACAGGAGAGTCAATAGTATACGACCAATCTAGGATAGAACCATTATCGCATAGACTAATAGAACTAAGTTATAGGATAGGACTAAATAGACTAAAAAGCAACACCCTCACAACAGAAGAACTGAAAAAGGAATACCACACCGCAAACTTCCCAGCATACCGATACCCAATACCAACACATACCATAATATCAGCAATAGACATAGTAGACCCACAAAACGAAGAAATAGCAAACTTACACAAGGACCAGCGAATACTACAACACCTGCTCCAAACGGAAGAGAATGTATAAAGCAAACCAACAGAGACAATACAAAAAACAATACAAAAAACGGAAAGAAGCACAAAGAAAACACCCAACCCTTGCTGAGGTTTTTAAGGAGGTTTCCCTCAGCAGTAAGGCGAATGCCAGGGCTGTGAATACTCCTCCAAATTAGTCAAGATGTGAAAAAAAAAAAAAAAAAAAAAAAAAAAAAAAAAAAAAAAAAAAAAAAAAAAAAAAAAAAAAAACCAGACAGTAAAATACAACGGTCAGAATTAGATATCAGATAGAATACGGATAGGAAATAGGAATAGCATGTAAGGATAGTATATAAGAAATCCACCCAATGTTGAAATAAAGAGAGTCCAAACAGTATCAAAGTAAGATAAGCTAAGGCGTCAAAATGGCATTAGGCCATCAGTGCGCCCGCCTCTCCCCATAAGGGATTGGAATGAAACATAAAAAAAAAAAAAAAAAAAAAAAAAAAAAAAAAAAAAAAAAAAAAAAAAAAAAAAAAAAAAAAAAAGCACTCCGCTGCTCGACTCGCTGCCGCTCGCACCGGTCGTTTTCGTTTCCGTTTCGTGTGCACCGTCGCTAGCCCATCGCCATGTCCGGACGCGGAAAGGGAGGCAAAGTCAAGGGCAAGTCAAAGTCCCGCTCAAGCAGGGCTGGGCTCCAGTTCCCGGTCGGCAGAATCCACCGCCTCCTGCGCAAGGGAAACTACGCAGAGCGCGTCGGCGCCGGGGCGCCCGTCTACCTCGCCGCCGTCATGGAGTACCTCGCGGCTGAGGTGCTCGAGCTGGCCGGAAACGCGGCCCGCGACAACAAGAAGACGCGCATCATCCCGCGCCACCTGCAGCTTGCCATCCGCAACGACGAGGAGCTCAACAAGCTCCTGTCGGGCGTCACCATCGCACAGGGTGGTGTCCTGCCCAACATCCAGGCCGTCCTGCTGCCAAAGAAGACCGAGAAGAAGGCCTAAAGGAGGCCAGGCAATCGCAGCGCCGCGTGCTCCCCTGCACGCAACGCGCTTTGCCGGCTCGGCCCACAACAATCGGCCCTTTTCAGGGCCACCACACAAACCTACGTCCAAAGCAAAATTTCAGTCGTCCTCGCCGCACCTTGTTTTGTTTTAACTTTGCACTGTCACAGCACAGCCGCCGCCGGCGCACGTCCGCCATCTTGTCGTCCACACAGCCCGTGTGGCCCAACACACACACACACGCACACATTTTGCACCGTCGCAGTCGCCTTCCAAACCGACAACGGCAGCAATAATGACCATTGTTAAAGGGAGGCGTGTCGACACACCGCCCTCCACTCCCGCGCGCAACGGCCGTCGACACGAACGAAACAGCTGATCCGGCCGCCTATGCCCACACGCCTTGCCTCGGAAACCCCAACGCCGCCGCAAACAAACACACAGAGACAAACCACGCAAGCAAATAATCACCGCCTCTCGCACAACAACACACAGCCCGCCCGCCATCTCCGTCGCGATCGATACAAAGACACACAAACGAAGCAGCTCCACACACAGCCAGCCACATGACACGTTTCCTTTCCTTCTCCCCTCCCAGTCACATCACGTCGCTCAAACGGAAAGAAAGAAACAAACAAACAAACAACACAGCGCGCACACACGCAGCAACAACACAGACTCTTTCGCACTTTTCAACTTCCGAACAGTGTGGTGGCCCTGAAAAGGGCCGTTTTCTAGTCTCTCCCACCCACAAGCACGGCCGCGGGAAGGCCAGCGCCCGCTGCGACGCAGCCTAACCGCCGAAACCGTACAGGGTGCGCCCCTGCCTCTTCAGGGCGTACACCACGTCCATGGCCGTCACAGTCTTGCGCTTGGCGTGCTCAGTGTACGTCACCGCGTCGCGGATCACGTTCTCCAGGAACACCTTCAGCACCCCGCGGGTCTCCTCGTAGATCAGACCAGAGATGCGCTTCACGCCGCCCCTGCGAGCCAGGCGGCGGATGGCGGGCTTCGTGATGCCCTGGATGTTGTCGCGCAACACCTTGCGGTGCCGCTTGGCGCCACCCTTGCCGAGCCCCTTTCCTCCCTTGCCGCGGCCTGTCATCCTTCCTTCCTCGGGCAAAGCAAAACGTGCACAAACAGCAGCTGCAGCGGCTGGCGAGTCGGCTACGGTCTGCGCCCAGCGCGCCCGCCGCCCCCCTATATAGACTCTGGCCCGCCCTCCCCCCACCACGCGCAACCGAGGGCATATAAGCGCAGCACGGAGGCGCGCGGGCCCGTTGTCAAGGCAGCACCGGACGCCGCGCCGCACCTAACCTCCACGCACGCCGCTCCGCTACCGCTACCGCTACCGCCATGGCCCGCACAAAGCAAACGGCCCGCAAGTCCACCGGCGGAAAGGCGCCGCGCAAACAGCTCGCCACCAAGGCGGCGAGGAAGAGCGCGCCCGCCACCGGAGGCGTCAAGAAGCCCCACCGCTACAGGCCGGGCACCGTCGCCCTGCGAGAAATCAGGCGCTACCAGAAGAGCACAGAGCTGCTCATCCGCAAGCTGCCATTCCAGCGCCTAGTGCGCGAGATCGCCCAGGACTTCAAGACCGACCTGCGCTTCCAGAGCTCCGCAGTCATGGCCCTGCAGGAGGCCAGCGAGGCCTACCTCGTCGGCCTCTTCGAAGACACCAACCTGTGCGCAATCCACGCCAAGCGCGTCACCATCATGCCCAAGGACATCCAGCTCGCGCGCCGCATCCGCGGCGAGCGCGCCTAAACCGCGCCGCGGCACCGCACCGCACAAACAAAAACGGCCCTTTTCAGGGCCACTAACATCTCTCCGTCGCGAGCAAACTTTGTCGGTCGCCTGCCTCTCGCCCCGCAACCCAAAAACAAAAACCACCACTTCCCGTCCGTCCGCCACACCCGCTCACTCTGCCTGCCTGCTAGCAGCGCGCAACAATCACACATCATCCCTCCCCGGCGCTCAAAGCGCACAATACCCAACGGCCGACGTCACACCGCACGGGTGGCTGGCCGGCCGCCGCTTTCGTTTCGAAAACAAAAAAAACCCGCACTCCACTCCGACGGCCAACGGCCAGGCAGGCGCGCTCGCTCGCTCTACACGCCACCGAAATCCCCGCCGACTCCTTCCGCATCTCAACGTGCCCCCCCGTTGCAAAACATAACACACACACACACAAAGGAACAAAACAAAGACCAGACACGACTCGACAAGACAGACATCCGAGAAGAACGAACGCAGGCAAGCCAACCAACGTATTCAAACAAAACAACGTGACAGAAAACCAACCGTCGGCCGCCGCCACAAAACAAACACGGCGACAATCAACCACGACAACAACAACAACAACAACACCGCTTACCGCTACCGCCGCCCACACCCGCCACCGACCCCCGCAATCCAACCACCACGGCACGCAAACAGCATCCCCACGGGCATACAGAAACGCCAGACAGACACCCACACCAAACGCAACACGACAATCAAAACCTTCCCCGACGTGCTTTGATGGCCCTGAGAAGGGCCGTTTTGGGCCGCGCGTCTCTTGCGCGCCACTAGACGACGACGGGGGGTGGGGACGACGGAGTCAAGCGCCAAACCCTTCCTTTCCCATCTCTTTCTCCTCTACTCTACTTCTTCTTCTTGGGCGAAGCCTTCGCCTTAGACGGCGTCGTCGCCTTCTTCGGGCGCGGCGCCTTCGGCTTCTTCGTCGGAACCTTGGCGGCCTTCTTCGCCTTCGACGGCGACTTGGCCTTGGCCGGCTTGGCCGCAGCCGCCTTCTTCGCACCCGCGGGAGCGGCCGACGCCGCAGACGCCTTCTTGGCGGCGCCCGCCTTCCGACCGGTCGCCGCCTTCACGCCACCAGCCTTCTTTGCGCCGGCCGCACGGGCGCCCTTCTTCTCCTTGCTGGCCGGAGCGGCGCGCTTCTTCTTGGCACCGCCAGCACGAGCCTTGCCGCCCTCGGCCGCCCCCCCGCCGCCGGCGCCGGCAAGCTTGAACGAGCCGGACGCGCCCTTCCCCTTCGTCTGCACCAGCTCGCCCGCCACGACGGCCGACTTGAGGTACTTCTTGATAAACGGCGCCAGCTTCTCCGCGTCCAGCTTGTAGTGCGCGGCTATGTACTTCTTGATCGCCTGCAGCGACGACCCGCCGCGCTCCTTCAGACTCTTGATGGCGGCCGTCACCATCTCAGAGGTGCGCGGGTGCGCAGGCTTGGCGCGCGGCTTCTTCGCAGACGACGCAGACTTGGCCTTCTTCGTAGTGCCGGTGGCGGCGGGTGCCGCAGCAGTCTCGTTCGTAGCCGCCTGATCTGCCATTTCGACGACGCGCGTAACACACAGCGAGAGCGAGCGGGACGGCAGGCACGCAAGCACAAGAGCAGAGAATCACAAGGCCCAGCCAGTGTCGCGGGCGGGCGCGGACGGCCGAGAGAGCGGCCGCCACTCTGCGCGCCGCCGCGCCGCGCCTCCCGCGCTTGCTACCGCCCAACGTCCGACAGCCTGTGCGGAGCAGCCCCAAACCTGCGCCACAACCGCCCGCGCCTTTCAAACCACCGAGGATGGGGCTACACACAGCCACACCACAGTCGCCAACCAGTCGCCACGGCAGCGCCGCAAACCACGGCCAAACTGCAGCTACCGCGCGCTACAGCCTGGGTCGGCCCGCCGAGAATCGCCGCCCCCGCCCAAATGCCGCCCCCACAGCCCCAGCCGACGACCCGCCACAATGGCCAAACCTTCGGCAAAACTCCCACACCGTCGCCGCGGCAGCCCGGCCAGCGCGGCCGGCGCCACAGCCACACAAGCCGAGGCGTGCGGCGATGACGGCCGTGCAAACGCGCCTCCGCCGCCCCATCGCCTTCCGTCGCCCTCCCGCCGTTTCCCGATCGGCCCGCAGCCGTCGGGCCACATCGCGCGCCGTCCTCCTCCTCTCGCCCGCCAACATTCACAGCCGTTTCTCAACAATTGCCCGCCGCAAACGGACGCCGCCTGCGCAACAGGCGCCGCCGCCCCTCGCCGCTTCCGACCCAACCCCTCGACCGAGGCAAACCGCAATCCGAATCTACAGACCAACCCAATCTGCCGTCAAGCACACACGACAGCCGACCTTACACGTTACGCGTTACACATTACGTTTACACGTCTACGTTAGGTTAGGTTAGGTGGACGTGGGTTAGGTTAAGGGGACTTGGGTTAGGTTAAGCGTCAAACTTAGGTTAAGCATTCAAACACGTCAGGCGTCAGAGGTTAGGTTAGGTTAGGTTAGGTTAGGTTAGGTTACACGTTAGGTTAAGGGGTCAGTGCTAGGTTAAGAAGCGTCAAACGTAGGTTACAAAAGCGTTCAAACGTGAGGCGTGAGCCGGACAGCTTACCTTACGTAGACGTTAGGGGCTCACAGGCTGAGCTCACCTCGCCACACCACACGTTAGGTTCGGTTCGGTTCGCTCGGCTCAGCGTAAAGCGCCGAGGTCAGGGTTACGTTCGTTCACCTTCGGGCGCCACACTTTCGGTTGAAAGGTCGCGACGGGACGACGTCGGCAGGCACGCCGCAAACGAACAAAAACGTACAGACGACGTCGGAAACCGCCGACAGACGGGGGAGCAGCACGACCACGACCACGACCAGACACCGAGCGCGAACGAGACACACGCGAACCACCCCCACCGGCCAAAGGGCACCACACAACAACCCAGAGCACCACGTGTCGACACCAGAGCAACCCGCCGCTCACGCGACATGGCTGGCACCGAAGGGCAACCGCCCGCAACTGCGCTTTCCGCGCCGGCCCGGATGCACGTCGTGCTACAACAACACCACTACCGTACACAGCCGCTGTTCACAACATCACTATCAATGGCGCGCCCGCGGCTCGCCGCCGTCGCAGTCGCAGCCCCAACGCCAGCACTTTTGCACCACCATTCACACGCACCGCAACACAGCTCGCCGACACAGCCGAACAAAACAAACACCACACAACAACAGCAACAACGCCGCCGCCTCTACTTGTGCCGGCGACCCACCCCGCCGATGGCGCACCTCTCGCCAGCCGGCAATCGACACACACGCACCCACCCACCGGGGCCCAGTGCAAAAAAAAAAAAAAAAAAAAAACACACAAAAACAAAAAAACCAAACAACACAAACGACACGGGAAGCGCACACCGCCACTTCGCGCGCACGCCACCAACCAGTCGTCGTCTCAAAATAACAAACACAAACAAAATAAACTAACAACTAGGGCAACACAAAACAAAAACGCCTCGCACGAACCGCCCACAAAAAGGACAAGCACACGCACAGCCTCTGCTGACGACCACGACGCAGCGGCACGCTGCTCCTGTCCCGCGCCCCGCGCCCCACTCGATTCACAACTCACGCGACACCGTCAACGACGGGCTCGCTTCCCGCAACCTACCACCTTTCCGCCACGACGCACAGCCCCAGCCCCACCCGACGACGCCCGTGGCAACGACTGCACTTTCACCACCGCCTCCCCCTTCCCCCCCAAAACACACACACACACACACACACAGCCAGCCAAAAACGCACTCGCGACCCACACATGCACGTGCATCGGCACACGCCAACCAGTCAACGTCGACAACCACACGCAAGGCTCGAAACGAAACCGGCGTCCTTCCACGTTGCCATCAAGCTACGCGACACAAGACACAAGGAACCAACACAACAGCCGGCCCCACTAATTCCCACTCTCACGCCGCAAAAAGCACACCGAAACCGCCAAACGCACGCACATTCCCCTTCGCACTGACACCACCGACCGGCTCGCTACCACACACCTCTCGGCAGCCGTTTCACGCCAATTCGCCACACCGCCCACACAGTCGACAAGCGCCCGCCCTGTACGGCACACGCAACGACGCAGCGCAGCAAAGGGCGCCCGCAACACATACCTCTCCGCCGCCCGACGCGCCAACCGCCACACCACACCGCCAGCCACTCGCAAATTGTGCACTGCCACCAGCCACACGTCCAACACGCCGCGCCGCCTCCGGCCACCCGCCAGGGGGCGCTCACGTCCGCGACAACAGCGCGGCCCGCCGGGCCGGGCCGAACCGAACCGAGCCGCCGCTGCTCTGCACTCGGCACGGCCACACCCTGCTGCAGACCGGGCTCGTCCCTCTGTACGCGTCTGCCTGCGCATCAACACAACACGACCTTTTTTTTTTTTTTCCTCTCTACCGCCATCCCTTCTTCTCGCGTTTTACTCGTTGTTGCAGCAGCGGCGCACACCTACACATCCACAGCCCCAGCCGAGCCGGCCTCACCTCAGGGCCCGCCGCCAGCGTCTCCTCCTCGGGCACAGGTGCGGTGCTGTGGCCGCCCATCCAACCGCATTGCTGGCCGTCCAGCCACCAGGCGTTCCCACTGCCGCGAGCCACGCCGCGCACCGACCCTGCTGCAGAAAACGAAGCATAGCCAGAGACCGACCGATACACAAAGCAAGCCGTCGCCTCGCCTCTTGTCCTTCCTGCCTTCCTTCCGCCCCCGCCCTTCTCACACCACCGCCTCTCCACTTTCGCCCCCCCCCCCCCTCCTTTTTTTTCTTCTTTCTTTCTTTCTTTGGCCCTCTCTCCTTCCCGCCATGGCGGTTACGGCACCGCCTGCAGCGGCAGATTTTTTGCGCCCACACGCCTACTCCTACCACCATTAACCTTGCCCTGCCCTGCCCATCAACGTCGCAGTCGAACCGACGCTTGCCAACACACTGCCCACGTTCCTTTCTCTTTTCGGCCTACGCCCATTACGCGCCGCCGCCACAGCACCTTCCCTTCCCACAACACACCGACGTCATCACACGCACCCAAAACAGGGGCCACGACCGTGTTCCTCGCCCACTCCCATCCCGCACGGTACGCACATTCCCAACTACTACCGCGCACCCTCCCTTTCCACTCTGTGTGTCTCTGTGTCTGTGTCCTGTCCGCGCGTGACGCCTCTCAACATCCGCCGTCCCCCGTCCCGTTTTCGCCCCCATGCCGTCGTCGCGCCGCCTCCTCCCCGTCCACCGCCGCCCCTGTCCGCCCCGCACCACACCATACACCGCTGCTTGTCCCGGCCGTTGCCACCAAAGGCGCCGACCGCAAACGCGCCACGCCGCAGCCCCCGTGCGTCTCGCGCTCGCTTGCATCTCCGTGCCGACGCTGCCTCTCTTCCCACTCGCACTCGACCTCGACAACACAGTCTTTGGCTCCGCCACTGCGTGTTCCGGTGGTACGCACGCTGCAACACGTATGTATTCATTACCAGAGCGATGGCGAGGCATGACAGCATCTCTGTCTGACCAGAGAGTTCTTTATCGCTGCTAGTCGGCGCTTGGACCGCGCCAGACGACAGTAGTGGCACGCACCGGGTCGCCAGGAACAGTTGTTATATATATTGTAGCGCGAGTCGGGAGAGGTAGTAGTCGGTCGACAGTAGTAGCGGGTGGACGGTTGTACTGAGCGGGCGTCGGCGGCGTGCTCTGCTCGTCTCGCGACTCTGGTCACGGTTCGGGACGATGTATAGTATATTGTGTTATAATCAAGAGGTGGTGTGACGCTGCATTGCGCAAATCTGATAACGTATGTTCATTGTACTTATTTTGTTCAACAACACAAGCCCCACTATTACTTTTTTTCTAAAGTAACTTTTGTCTCTTAACGAAAAACATTCACTTTTTAAAGACTACTTCCTATGGCATTTCCCTCCAAGGAGTGCAATTAATTACCAGCCAGCACTCATTCATTGCACACAGCTGTGTAAGGGGTATCTACAATCGAGGAGCGGATATAAATGCAATTTTTTGTTTCTTTTTGTTTTTTGTTTTGTGTGTGTGTTGTAACCTCCCAGCAATATTTAAAATAATGGACAATGTTATTTACGGATGCTAATGGACATTGCGCTAATTGTAACCTCGCCCACAATGAGAGGTATTGAAAATGGCAACAACAATGTGCAATTCGCAATCTGACTCAAATATAAAGTCTTCACACAACATTTAAAAAAGTCCGTTCAGTGACAAGAAACTTCAATTAAACCGAAATATCGGTCTTTGGCCCTGTGCAAAACAATCGGAATTAAAGTCTTACCTCCGAATAAATGGATGTCACATTTCTGCTCTGGTTGTTGCGCAGCGCTTGGAGGAACTGCATTGCAAATAATAATATTCTCTTTTTTTGTGATTTTAGTGACATTTTTCTTCAAAGAAGTGGAACGAACTCTTTAGTTCAATAAAAGATTAAATGTTTGAAAAATGCTTTTGAAATAAAAATTATTATTGGGGAACTTGTTGGAGCATAATTACAATAAATACAATTTCTCATTATCTAATGATTATATTAATTAACAGTATACCTTATTCACCATCTTGACCAGTGTTGCCGACCGCCTACATCACACAACCGCACTCGGCTGCTACTACTGACCGACCGCTCTGCATGACGACTATTAGCGTACTGCACGCGACGACTACTGACAGAGTACAGCCCTCAACTACACAGACTGACTGACTGACTGAGAACCGCT
>NW_025726473.1:55000-57500 GCF_021461395.2 Schistocerca americana | reverse complement strand
CATATTGTACCTTAACCTAACCTATATTGTACCTTAACCTAACCTATATTGTACCTTAACCTAACCTATATTGGGCCTTAACCTAACCTATATTGGGCCTTAACCTAACCTATATTGGGCCTTAACCTAACCTATATTGGGCCTTAACCTAACCTATATTGGGCCTTAACGTAACCCACGTTGCGCCTTAACGTAACCCACGTTGCGCCTTAACGTAACCCACGTTGCGCCTTAACGTAACCCACGTTGCGCCTTAACGTAACCCACGTTGCGCCTTAACGTAACCCACGTTGCGCCTTAACCTAACCCATATTGCGCCTTAACCTAACCCATATTGCGCCTTACCCTAACCCATATTGCGCCTTAACCTAACCCATATTGTGCCTTAACCTAACCTATATTGTACCTTAACCTAACCCATATTGTACCTTAACCTAACCTATATTGTACCTTAACCTAACCTATATTGTACCTTAACCTAACCTATATTGTACCTTAACCTAACCCATATTGCGCCTTAACCTAACCCATATTGCGCCTTAACCTAACCCATATTGCGCCTTAACCTAACCCATATTGCGCCTTAACCTAACCCATATTGCGCCTTAACCTAACCCATATTGCGCCTTAACCTAACCCATATTGCGCCTTAACCTAACCCATATTGCGCCTTAACCTAACCCATATTGCGCCTTAACCTAACCCATATTGTACCTTAACCTAACCCATATTGTACCTTAACCTAACCTATATTGTACCTTAACCTAACCTATATTGTACCTTAACCTAACCTATATTGTACCTTAACCTAACCTATATTGGGCCTTAACCTAACCTATATTGGGCCTTAACCTAACCTATATTGGGCCTTAACCTAACCTATATTGGGCCTTAACCTAACCTATATTGGGCCTTAACGTAACCCACGTTGCGCCTTAACGTAACCCACGTTGCGCCTTAACGTAACCCACGTTGCGCCTTAACGTAACCCACGTTGCGCCTTAACGTAACCCACGTTGCGCCTTAACGTAACCCACGTTGCGCCTTAACGTAACCCACGTTGCGCCTTAACGTAACCCACGTTGCGCCTTAACCCAACACACGTTGCGCCTTAACCCAACACACGTTGGGCCTTAACCCAACACACGTTGGGCCTTAACCCAACACACGTTGGGCCTTAACCCAACACACGTTGGGCCTTAACCCAACACACGTTGGGCCTTAACCCAACACACGTTGGGCCTTAACCCAACACACGTTGGGCCTTAACCCAACACACGTTGGGCCTTAACCCAACACACGTTGGGCCTTAACCCAACACACGTTGGGCCTTAACCCAACACACGTTGGGCCTTAACCCAACACACGTTGGGCCTTAACCCAACACACGTTGGGCCTTAACCCAACACACGTTGGGCCTTAACCCAACACACGTTGGGCCTTAACCCAACACACGTTGGGCCTTAACCTGCTCTGTAATTGTCATACGACGCGTTAAATTAGTGTGGTGTTGCCTAACTGCAACCCCCGCAATATAGTTTGCTACTCGCACTGCCTGGTCCCCAGAGTATCGCTTCATGTTAAACACCTTGCAGCTATACACTGTAATGCGGATGGCAGCAGGACGTACATGCTCAATGCCCTTCGCAGTTGTTCATTGGCATTTGCATGGCGAAGCACAGCCTACGTTGTGGTACGGCGTGTGTCAACTGTCCGCTGATGTTGTACGTCCAAATCACACACTGTACTGCACATTGGTCCTCATGTACTGAATGATACATCGTGGTACATGTGTGACCGTACCACGACTGCGCCAACAACGGCGAACCATACGGTCCAAATATTGTGCACTCAGCTACGTGTCGTCTCCCTATAAGAGCTGGATTGCAGTATGGTATGCCGTGGATGGCGATCAGCATGAGCCGTCTGTTGATGTAGTGGCGCGTGTTGTCAGACGTAGTCGTCTCTTCTCACACACCGTGATAGCATGGTGCACTGCGTTCCACATCTGCGACATGCGACAGAGGCCGGTTGACAGTCGTTCGCGCAATGGACATCGCATACGTACGGGGGCCACCTTCCACGTGTTCGCGAAGCGTGCACATGTTGTTGCGTGTATGTGGGCAGACATAGTGTGTCGTGACACCTGACACAGGCATGCAACAATCGTTGAATTTGCAAATGGCGATGGACGTCTACGTTTGCTGGTGACGTTACGCAAATGAACAACTGGTAAACGGTTGTGGTGCGGTTGTTCTCGCTAGAGGTGAATCAGTGATGGCGACGATCGGTTGAGCTACCAACCGGTTGTTTCAGCGATACCCACCATGCCCACGAACGTGAATGGCATGTGGGTGTGAAGCGATACGCGGCGGTGGCTGGGTGGGACCGTCCCCGGCCGGTGAGGGGGGGCCTCCCGGCGTGCTGGCCGCGCGGTGCGTGGGCGCACGCGCTACAGCCGGCTGGTGGGGGCGGCCAGTGGCAGGCGCGCCGGCCGACG
>NW_025726473.1:42500-50000 GCF_021461395.2 Schistocerca americana | reverse complement strand
GTAGGAGGGTCGCGGCGGTGGGCGCAGAAGGGTCTGGGCGTGAGCCTGCCTGGAGCCGCCGTCGGTGCAGATCTTGGTGGTAGTAGCAAATACTCCAGCGAGGCCCTGGAGGGCTGACGCGGAGAAGGGTTTCGTGTGAACAGCCGTTGCACACGAGTCAGTCGATCCTAAGCCCTAGGAGAAATCCGATGTTGATGGGGGCCGTCATAGCATGATGCACTTTGTGCTGGCCCCCGTTGGGCGAAAGGGAATCCGGTTCCTATTCCGGAACCCGGCAGCGGAACCGATACAAGTCGGGCCCCTCTTTTAGAGATGCTCGTCGGGGTAACCCAAAAGGACCCGGAGACGCCGTCGGGAGATCGGGGAAGAGTTTTCTTTTCTGCATGAGCGTTCGAGTTCCCTGGAATCCTCTAGCAGGGAGATAGGGTTTGGAACGCGAAGAGCACCGCAGTTGCGGCGGTGTCCCGATCTTCCCCTCGGACCTTGAAAATCCGGGAGAGGGCCACGTGGAGGTGTCGCGCCGGTTCGTACCCATATCCGCAGCAGGTCTCCAAGGTGAAGAGCCTCTAGTCGATAGAATAATGTAGGTAAGGGAAGTCGGCAAATTGGATCCGTAACTTCGGGATAAGGATTGGCTCTGAGGATCGGGGCGTGTCGGGCTTGGTCGGGAAGTGGGTCAGCGCTAACGTGCCGGGCCTGGGCGAGGTGAGTGCCGTAGGGGTGCCGGTAAGTGCGGGCGTTTAGCGCGGGCGTGGTCTGCTCTCGCCGTTGGTTGGCCTCGTGCTGGCCGGCGGTGCAGGATGCGCGCGCCTGCGCGGCGTTCGCGCCCCGGTGCTTCAACCTGCGTGCAGGATCCGAGCTCGGTCCCGTGCCTTGGCCTCCCACGGATCTTCCTTGCTGCGAGGCCGCGTCCGCCTTAGCGTGCTCCTCCGGGGGCGCGCGGGTGCGCGGATTCTCTTCGGCCGCCATTCAACGATCAACTCAGAACTGGCACGGACTGGGGGAATCCGACTGTCTAATTAAAACAAAGCATTGCGATGGCCCTAGCGGGTGTTGACGCAATGTGATTTCTGCCCAGTGCTCTGAATGTCAACGTGAAGAAATTCAAGCAAGCGCGGGTAAACGGCGGGAGTAACTATGACTCTCTTAAGCCCGCAAGATGCGAAATATAGGGTAGTCACACTGTGCCCCATGCCTTAGGCTGGGATCGGTGAGTGGTGCCTCTAGCCTCTCTGCGGTGAAGTCCTAGTTCCTAGCCTCCCCGAGGCGAGAGTCGGGTGCATTGTCAGCTACCGTGAGGTGAGCTAAGGCAAGCCAAAGGGCGACTGGCTTTGCAGCCAATAGGGCAGGGCCACGGGGCCGTCACTTGAGGTGTCGGGACAGACCTAGTTTGTACTAGTATCCGAGACGAGACCTCGTATCGAAGCAGTCGTTTGAGGTGTCGAGGCAGTTGATGCCTTAGTATCCGAGACGAGTCTTTGGTCAATAACGGGCGACAGCTGCGGTAGTCGTCTGAGGTGTCGGGCCACGGTTGTACTGTGGGATTCACTAGTATCCAAGTGCCCTTATCGGGGCAGTGTCCTTTTCAGGACCTCCTAGTGTCCTTTTGAGGACAGTGTCCTTTTTAGGGCCACGATGGAGCCGCTTGCAGACCGCACGGCGGTCGCCCTTAAAGCTGTTATTGGACTACCCAATCCCATGTTATGTGGGTAAAGGGCGGAAAATGATAGCATAGATGTGCGGTAGAGGTATCGCTTAAGCGACCTCGGCGGTGACTTGTCAACGGTGCGAGAGGAATCTCGCAAATACAAGGACTATGGGCGGGGGGAGCCTTGCTGGCTCTGGCCAGTGCCCCTCGAATTGGTGTTGGCCTCATAGTGGCAGTGCCGTTCGCTTGTAGGAACAACGGGTCTAATCTCGTATTTATCCTGGAGCCGTCGTTTGAGGTGTCGGGGCAGGTTTCTGTCCTAGTATCCGAGACGAGCCTCCGGTTTGTAGGCCTATTGGCCGCAGGGGTGCCAGGTTCGCAGCCTATCTCCCCTCTCTCTTAACGAGAGCCTCAGTTGCGACGATGAGTTCAGCGGAGCCTCGGATGGAGGGCCCGAATGTACAGGACCCTCAACTTTCTTCCGTGGTTACCACGGACGCAAGACTTGGCAGGAATGTTGATTCGCCAAGTTTAGAAAATAGCATTACATGTCCCAAATGTCAGTTAGGTATTGGTAGGCGAACATCGGCCCAACAGAAACAACATATTCGTAGGTGCAAAGGCTTAATTAACGCGCCCAACGAGGACGGCTTGCACAAATGTGCCTTTTGTGGTAGGCAATTTACGACCTTCATTGGACGGCGGCTGCATGAGAAACAAGTACATCCTGTTGATTTTAATGCCGCCGACCTAGTGCATGCTAGTGGCAAACGGAAAGGGAATTGGAGCGCCGCTGAGATGGAGGAAATGGCGTTTCTTGAAGTGGAATGTGCGGGAGAGTGGTCTACTCAATTACAGTTGAACACGTACTTGGGTAGGAAGTTAGGTAGATCTGCGGAAGGTATCAAGAAAAGGAGAGCACTTCCAGAGTATCAACAGCTCCTGGAGACTGTGAAAGGCAGGATGGAGGACGCTGTTGGTGCGGTCCCCGATGAGGTTGCGAAATCTGCGAGTCGTGCCACTCCACAAGAACAAAGCCGTTGGATTAGCAACGAACATATTATTTCCCATCTGGAGGAAATTAAAGAAAGTTGCTCACCACCCTATAAAAGGCTGGTTGAAGTAGTTCTTGACACTTCATCACCTTGGTCCGCCATTGATGAACAGGTCACTGGAATCATCCAACAACTGAATGATAGACCACTACATAGATCTAGAAGAAGGAAAAGACAGCCGAAGGTCGTGAAGCCACATAAGGGTGGCAGGAATGAACAGCGAAGAGTGCGGCAGCAGGAAAGATCTCGTAGATTCCGAGATGCCCAGTATCGGTGGTTAAACAACAGAGCAAGCTTGGTAAGAGGAATTCTCAATGGTGAGGAGGAGAATGGTACAACCACAAGACCAGATAGGAGCCTGCTCGTGGACTATTTCAAGGGCTACTACGCAAGAGAGGAACATGGCCCCGAGATCGTGTTACCGCCTAGGAATCCCGATTCCATCAAAGACACGAGTATGCCTTTCTCGCTGAATGAAACTAGGAATTGGACGCATAAATTGAAGCGAACAGCCGCTGGTCCTGATGGCGTGACTCATGAACATCTGAGAAATATTCCGAACGCGGATCTGAATGTCCTGCTTAATGTGGTGTTTGGGTTAAAACAACTACCATCTGTATTTACAGTGAGCAAGACCTGCCTTCTACCTAAGAAAGGCGACCTGCGCTCTCCGTCTAACTGGAGACCAATAACTATCTCATCAATGGTAGTACGCCTGGTAAATAAGATCTTGGCGTTCAGGTTGGCTCAGGTCATTTCTATACATCCTGCCCAGCGGGGCTTCAGGTCCGTTGATGGAATCATGGCGAACGCACTTTCCTTAGATGTAATTATCAAGGAGCATAGGGCTAGAGGAAAGCCAATTTTTGTGGTGGCCCTTGATTTAACGAAAGCCTTCGATCGGGTATCGTGGAGTGCCATACATCAGGCACTGTGGTCTCATGGAGTGGATGACTTGACTCTCGAGTATATATTGTCATCTTACAAAGGTCAAACGACCAATCTCCAACTTGGTAAAGACACCTTTGGAGAAGTTGAGTTTCATAGGGGAGTTAAACAAGGTGATCCACTCAGTCCTGTCATCTTCAACATGGTAATGGACAGGCTCATGGAAGCAGTCAACCAGTCCTATGGGGTTGAAGTCAATGGAGAGAAATTTGCTATTCTCGGCTTTGCAGATGACATTGTTCTCCTCTCGTCGACCAGAGAGGGCATGCAGCAACATCTGCGCTGTGTTGAGAGGTTCACGAGAAGCACGGCTTTAGAAGTGAATCCCTCAAAAAGCAAGGCCTTTCAATTTATTAGAGTGGCACACTCCAAACGGTGTGCAGTAGAAACCAAAAGTCTGTTCAAGTTATCTGGCGCTAAAATACCTGCCTTGAACGTGCAAGAACAGCTGCACTACCTGGGTTACACCTTTGAGCACCAGGGAATTCGGACTCCTTCTCCATCTATTCTGTCATCGCTGTTGGACCGCCTGAAACGTGCCGCACTCAAGCCTTGGCAGAAGATAACTGTTCTTCATACATACCTCATACCGAGACTGGTTCACATCTTGCAGAACAGTAACATTACAGCCAAGAAGTTAGACTATTTGGACCGCCTAATCATACAATTCGTTAAGGCAACTCTCCATCTGCCTAAGACAACTCCAACGCCTTTCCTCCATGCTAAGCAGCGTGACGGTGGCTTGGGTATACCAGCATTAAGGCTGCTGATTGGCTCTGTATTTTACAGGAGAATTCAGCAGTTGTCGTCTCTTAACGACATTCACGTGCAAGCCATCATTAAAACAGAAACCGTGTCCAAGCTCGTAACCAGGCTTAAGAGAATACTAACAGTAAAAGGTTCAGTAGTTATCCCAACATCTGATGGGGTTACAAAATATTGGCGCGCACGGTTACACAAATCTGCACTAGGCCGCGGCTTGGAATATTGCCAGCAGGATTCTGAGTGCAATAAGTGGATCAACGACCCACCACCATTTTGGACAGGTAGGCAGTACATTGGCGCAGTCCATCTGCGAATTGGATTGTTGCCCACCAGAGGAGCCCCTTATATACAGGGTCCTGCCGCCAACTGCAGAGCAGGAGGTCCTTGCAGGAACAGGAGAGAGACTCTTCAGCATGTCCTCCAACGTTGCCCACTTACGCATTTCGCTAGAATAGATAGGCACGACCGAGTTGGTAGCTCAATTCAAAAAGAACTTGAGCATAAAGGGTACAATGTGATTACAACGCCAACTATCACACTTATCAACTCGGACCGGTATGTCCCAGACCTTCTAGTCACCCACGATCAGGACTTCAAGCCAGGAACGGGTTTTGGGACAATTATAGAGTCAACCATTACATATGAGTATACCGGGAGTCTTAATCGTGCTGAAACGATCAAGAGACAGAAGTACGAGCAGCCAGCGGTTCTCAGCGCACTCCAGCGGAAATACAATCTGAGTCGCCCGCCCGATATTATGCCGCTCGTTGTTGGCGCACGTGGTGCATGGGCACCCTGTAATAAGGCTATATGGAGCCGGTTCCATCTTCGCCAGTTCCTCATCAGGGAACTTATCTGCAACACCATAACAGCGGGTGTTAGAATCCACCAGCAATTCATGCGTACAGTTTGGCGAACGGCTCGACATGAATGAGCACCCTTCCGTGACATCTGGATGGCATTGCTAGGGAAAGACCCGGACATGATTGCTTCCATGCCCCACCAGTGGCAGTATAATAACTTGGACAAGATAGCCACGAGGCTGTCCACACACCTAGCCAAATGCCTCGTCATCTAATTAGTGACGCGCATGAATGGATTAACGAGATTCCCGCTGTCCCTAAAAGGAGGTAATTGACGCAGTCGTACCAAAGAGAAGCAGAGTCCAAAGCGTCCACCCGGCACCATGGACTCCAGAACTAAGTGACCTACGTCAGGCTACGCGCAGGGCAAGACGCAGGTATCAGCGCACATTCAACCCACAAGATAGAGAATATAGACTAAACATATACAGGCAATACAGGGAGAGATATAGAAGAGAAATTATAGAAGTGAGGAAAAGAAGTTGGGAAAATTTTGTAAGAAATAACTTAGCAATGGATCCCTGGGGAAAGCCTTATAAGCTAGTAAGGGAAAAAATAAGAGCCCCAACAGTCCTCTCATCTATAAGAATACCAAATGAAAACAGAACGACCACAACAAGACAAGAGACAATAACGGTGCTCCTCCAAGCCCTGCTACCGGATGATGATCCCACTGAGGACACACCGGAGCAGGCAGCTATAAGAGAGAGAGCACAAAGAGAATATAATAACAACATAATAGTCTACCCCTTCTCACCGCAGGAGGTGGTAGAAGTGATATCAAACCTAAAAAGAGGAAAATCTCCCGGACCCGACAGGGTTACGGTCGAGGTTCTTCAGGCAATAAAAGGAAAAATAGCTCCAATATTGGCAAGTCTTTACAATAAATGTTTGGAAAGAGGCACTTTTCCACTAAGATGGAAAAGAGCGGAAGTAATAATACTTAGGAAGCCAGATAAGGATCCAATGGAATGTAAAGCATATAGGCCAATATGTCTGCTAGATACCATGGGCAAAGCCCTAGAAAAATTGCTCTGTGCGAGACTGACCGGTCACCGAGAAATGGCAGGGATGCACGAGTGGCAGTTCGGATTCCGCCGTGGAAAATCGACGGAGGACGCGATCAACACTGCGGCCGAACTTGTCAGCTCGTCGACCTGTACATATGTTCTAGGAGTAATGGTGGACATCTCAGGGGCGTTTGACAATTTGTGGTGGCCGGCGCTGTTTACCTGCTTGCAGGAAATGCAGTGTCCGGCAGCACTATACAAATGTTTCAAGAGCTACTGTAGAGACCGGGTGGTACAGATGACGTCTCCGAATGCGGTTGTGACTAAGAACATCTCTAAAGGATGTCCACAGGGATCAGTTTGCGGCCCCATATTTTGGGACATAAATATGGAGCCCTTGCTGCACTCCCTGCAGCAGGAAGCATCAGTATTGGGGGCCGTTGCATACGCGGACGACCTGCTAATTCTAACGCATGGAAACAGCAGACAACAACTGGAAGGACGAAGTAGAGAAATAATGAAAATTCTAACTACCTGGTGTCGAAATTCCAAGATGGCAATTGCGCCACAGAAATCTAACTATATGCTCTTGAAAGGGAAAATGTTAAGGGATCCGTCAATCAGGATCGACAACGCAAACGTAATAAGGAAAAACGTAAGTAAATATCTGGGTGTCTACCTGGATCAAGGATGGAACTTCAAGACCCACATCGACCAAGTAGGAGGGAAAACATTATCGATAATGCACAAGCTAATAAGAATAGGACAGCAACGATTTCATTTACCGCCAAATGTCATCAAACTATACCATGGCAGCTTGCTAGTGTCGATGATGGGATATGGATCGAGTTTATGGGCCCACAGGTTGCGCCTTCTGAAGCCTTCCATGGCTGTGAGGAGAATACAGAGAAATATACTACTGCGATCTATAGGAGCATTTGGAACAACACCGACAGATGGGTTACTAGTCATAATGGGTCTTTGCCCATTAGACTTACTAATAAGACAGAAAGCAGCCAATTATTGGTTAAAGAAGGGTAATTTTGACAAAATTAGGGAAATAATGGGGAAACATTTGGGAAATAAAAAAGAAATAAGAGATGAAACAATAAGCATATGGCAACAACAATGGGATAACTCTCAAACAGCAAGAAGGGTCTATGAAATTTTTCCGAATATAAAAGAAAGATTAAAGTATAAAAAATTCCAAC
>NW_025726473.1:32500-37500 GCF_021461395.2 Schistocerca americana | reverse complement strand
ACCTAACCTATATTGGGCCTTAACCTAACCTATATTGGGCCTTAACCTAACCTATATTGGGCCTTAACCTAACCTATATTGGGCCTTAACCTAACCTATATTGGGCCTTAACGTAACCCACGTTGCGCCTTAACCTAACCTATATTGTACCTTAACCTAACCCATATTGTACCTTAACCTAACCCATATTGTACCTTAACCTAACCTATATTGGGCCTTAACCTAACCTATATTGGGCCTTAACCTAACCTATATTGGGCCTTAACCTAACCTATATTGGGCCTTAACGTAACCCACGTTGCGCCTTAACGTAACCCACGTTGCGCCTTAACGTAACCCACGTTGCGCCTTAACGTAACCCACGTTGCGCCTTAACGTAACCCACGTTGCGCCTTAACCTAACCCATATTGCGCCTTAACCTAACCCATATTGCGCCTTAACCTAACCCATATTGCGCCTTAACCTAACCCATATTGTACCTTAACCTAACCTATATTGTACCTTAACCTAACCTATATTGTACCTTAACCTAACCTATATTGGGCCTTAACCTAACCTATATTGGGCCTTAACCTAACCTATATTGGGCCTTAACCTAACCTATATTGGGCCTTAACCTAACCTATATTGGGCCTTAACGTAACCCACGTTGCGCCTTAACGTAACCCACGTTGCGCCTTAACGTAACCCACGTTGCGCCTTAACGTAACCCACGTTGCGCCTTAACGTAACCCACGTTGCGCCTTAACGTAACCCACGTTGCGCCTTAACCTAACCCATATTGCGCCTTAACCTAACCCATATTGCGCCTTACCCTAACCCATATTGCGCCTTAACCTAACCCATATTGTGCCTTAACCTAACCTATATTGTACCTTAACCTAACCCATATTGTACCTTAACCTAACCTATATTGTACCTTAACCTAACCTATATTGTACCTTAACCTAACCTATATTGTACCTTAACCTAACCCATATTGCGCCTTAACCTAACCCATATTGCGCCTTAACCTAACCCATATTGCGCCTTAACCTAACCCATATTGCGCCTTAACCTAACCCATATTGCGCCTTAACCTAACCCATATTGCGCCTTAACCTAACCCATATTGCGCCTTAACCTAACCCATATTGCGCCTTAACCTAACCCATATTGCGCCTTAACCTAACCCATATTGTACCTTAACCTAACCCATATTGTACCTTAACCTAACCTATATTGTACCTTAACCTAACCTATATTGTACCTTAACCTAACCTATATTGTACCTTAACCTAACCTATATTGGGCCTTAACCTAACCTATATTGGGCCTTAACCTAACCTATATTGGGCCTTAACCTAACCTATATTGGGCCTTAACCTAACCTATATTGGGCCTTAACGTAACCCACGTTGCGCCTTAACGTAACCCACGTTGCGCCTTAACGTAACCCACGTTGCGCCTTAACGTAACCCACGTTGCGCCTTAACGTAACCCACGTTGCGCCTTAACGTAACCCACGTTGCGCCTTAACGTAACCCACGTTGCGCCTTAACGTAACCCACGTTGCGCCTTAACCCAACACACGTTGGGCCTTAACCCAACACACGTTGGGCCTTAACCCAACACACGTTGGGCCTTAACCCAACACACGTTGGGCCTTAACCCAACACACGTTGGGCCTTAACCCAACACACGTTGGGCCTTAACCCAACACACGTTGGGCCTTAACCCAACACACGTTGGGCCTTAACCCAACACACGTTGGGCCTTAACCCAACACACGTTGGGCCTTAACCCAACACACGTTGGGCCTTAACCCAACACACGTTGGGCCTTAACCCAACACACGTTGGGCCTTAACCCAACACACGTTGGGCCTTAACCCAACACACGTTGGGCCTTAACCCAACACACGTTGGGCCTTAACCCAACACACGTTGGGCCTTAACCCAACACACGTTGGGCCTTAACCCAACACACGTTGGGCCTTAACCTGCTCTGTAATTGTCATACGACGCGTTAAATTAGTGTGGTGTTGCCTAACTGCAACCCCCGCAATATAGTTTGCTACTCGCACTGCCTGGTCCCCAGAGTATCGCTTCATGTTAAACACCTTGCAGCTATACACTGTAATGCGGATGGCAGCAGGACGTACATGCTCAATGCCCTTCGCAGTTGTTCATTGGCATTTGCATGGCGAAGCACAGCCTACGTTGTGGTACGGCGTGTGTCAACTGTCCGCTGATGTTGTACGTCCAAATCACACACTGTACTGCACATTGGTCCTCATGTACTGAATGATACATCGTGGTACATGTGTGACCGTACCACGACTGCGCCAACAACGGCGAACCATACGGTCCAAATATTGTGCACTCAGCTACGTGTCGTCTCCCTATAAGAGCTGGATTGCAGTATGGTATGCCGTGGATGGCGATCAGCATGAGCCGTCTGTTGATGTAGTGGCGCGTGTTGTCAGACGTAGTCGTCTCTTCTCACACACCGTGATAGCATGGTGCACTGCGTTCCACATCTGCGACATGCGACAGAGGCCGGTTGACAGTCGTTCGCGCAATGGACATCGCATACGTACGGGGGCCACCTTCCACGTGTTCGCGAAGCGTGCACATGTTGTTGCGTGTATGTGGGCAGACATAGTGTGTCGTGACACCTGACACAGGCATGCAACAATCGTTGAATTTGCAAATGGCGATGGACGTCTACGTTTGCTGGTGACGTTACGCAAATGAACAACTGGTAAACGGTTGTGGTGCGGTTGTTCTCGCTAGAGGTGAATCAGTGATGGCGACGATCGGTTGAGCTACCAACCGGTTGTTTCAGCGATACCCACCATGCCCACGAACGTGAATGGCATGTGGGTGTGAAGCGATACGCGGCGGTGGCTGGGTGGGACCGTCCCCGGCCGGTGAGGGGGGGCCTCCCGGCGTGCTGGCCGCGCGGTGCGTGGGCGCACGCGCTACAGCCGGCTGGTGGGGGCGGCCAGTGGCAGGCGCGCCGGCCGACGGAGGCGGCAGGCGGCGCAGCTGCGCGCCGGCGCACCCTGCACGCGGCGCCGTGCGGCCAAAGTAGGTCCTCGCGGGCCCGGTGCGAAGCGCGGTGGACATCTGCAGTGTGCTGGTCCGATTGAGGACTGTGTGCGCTGAGGATGCGCCGCCGCCCGGCGCTCGGCGCCGCGACGCCGTCTGCTGCTCGGTCGCCTCTGCGGTTCTCGCAGGTGGTTTGTATCGCAGCTGTGCGGACGTGTTGGCGCGTGCGCTGTGCTGGGAGAGTTCGCTTCGGCAACCAAGTGGGGCTTTTGTCCTTCTGTGGCGCTGGCGTTGGAGCTGCCGGCCACCGTAGGTGGCGCGTGTTGTCTCCCGCCGGCAATGCCACGACAGCACGCTCCCGGGCCTCTGTCGGCAGCGGCAAGCTCAGTTGGGAGCACGGGTGGTCGCACCTAAAGCGTCTACTCGCCAAACTCCGGGCGATTGCGCCTCTCTCGAACCCGACCAAGTACTTAGGACGGCGCTGCGCGCCGCCGGGACCTGAGAGGGTTTCGAGGTGTATTGTGCAGGGGAGCTCAGCCTCCTCCTGTTTGCAGAATAATTGAGCGGACGCTTGCGTGTTCGCGCGGGCCCCCGGGACACACTCCCGGGCGGCCGGCTGCTCAGCTCTAGTTGACGCAGCTCCCTGGTTGATCCTGCCAGTAGTCATATGCTTGTCTCAAAGATTAAGCCATGCATGTCTCAGTACAAGCCGCATTAAGGTGAAACCGCGAATGGCTCATTAAATCAGTTATGGTTCCTTAGATCGTACCCACGTTACTTGGATAACTGTGGTAATTCTAGAGCTAATACATGCAAACAGAGTCCCGACCAGAGATGGAAGGGACGCTTTTATTAGATCAAAACCAATCGGTCGGCTCGTCCGGTCCGTTTGCCTTGGTGACTCTGAATAACTTTGGGCTGATCGCACGGTCCTCGTACCGGCGACGCATCTTTCAAATGTCTGCCTTATCAGCTGTCGATGGTAGGTTCTGCGCCTACCATGGTTGTAACGGGTAACGGGGAATCAGGGTTCGATTCCGGAGAGGGAGCCTGAGAAACGGCTACCACATCCAAGGAAGGCAGCAGGCGCGCAAATTACCCACTCCCGGCACGGGGAGGTAGTGACGAAAAATAACGATACGGGACTCATCCGAGGCCCCGTAATCGGAATGAGTACACTTTAAATCCTTTAACGAGTATCTATTGGAGGGCAAGTCTGGTGCCAGCAGCCGCGGTAATTCCAGCTCCAATAGCGTATATTAAAGTTGTTGCGGTTAAAAAGCTCGTAGTTGGATTTGTGTCCCACGCTGTTGGTTCACCGCCCGTCGGTGTTTAACTGGCATGTATCGTGGGACGTCCTGCCGGTGGGGCGAGCTGAAGGCGTGCGACGCGCCTCGTGCGTGCTCGTGCGTCCCGAGGCGGACCCCGTTGCAATCCTACCAGGGTGCTCTTGAGTGAGTGTCTCGGTGGGCCGGCACGTTTACTTTGAACAAATTAGAGTGCTTAAAGCAGGCAAGCCCGCCTGAATACTGTGTGCATGGAATAATGGAATAGGACCTCGGTTCTATTTTGTTGGTTTTCGGAACCCGAGGTAATGATTAATAGGGACAGGCGGGGGCATTCGTATTGCGACGTTAGAGGTGAAATTCTTGGATCGTCGCAAGACGAACAGAAGCGAAAGCATTTGCCAAGTATGTTTTCATTAATCAAGAACGAAAGTTAGAGGTTCGAAGGCGATCAGATACCGCCCTAGTTCTAACCATAAACGATGCCAGCCAGCGATCCGCCGCAGTTCCTCCGATGACTCGGCGGGCAGCCTCCGGGAAACCAAAGCTTTTGGGTTCCGGGGGAAGTATGGTTGCAAAGCTGAAACTTAAAGGAATTGACGGAAGGGCACCACCAGGAGTGGAGCCTGCGGCTTAATTTGACTCAACACGGGAAACCTCACCAGGCCCGGACACCGG
>NW_025726473.1:20000-25000 GCF_021461395.2 Schistocerca americana | reverse complement strand
ACAAACAATGGCACGAATGAAAGACACAGGTCTGCCACAAGCATGGAATCAGAGCGCCGCCTGTTATGAGCCAAAGGTGCACCCTGACGTGGCAAATCAGATGATGCCGCAGTCATTTACTTACGATAATCACAATCAACAAACCAGCCCCCCCCCCCCCCGAAAACACCTTTCCTTACAACAATGTGTGCCTTAACCTAACCCGTATTGTGCCTTAACCTAACCCGTATTGTGCCTTAACCTAACCCGTATTGTGCCTTAACCTAACCCATATTGCGCCTTAACCTAACCCATATTGCGCCTTAACCTAACCCATATTGCGCCTTAACCTAACCCATATTGCGCCTTAACCTAACCCATATTGTGCCTTAACCTAACCTATATTGTACCTTAACCTAACCCATATTGTACCTTAACCTAACCCATATTGTACCTTAACCTAACCTATATTGTACCTTAACCTAACCTATATTGTACCTTAACCTAACCTATATTGGGCCTTAACCTAACCTATATTGGGCCTTAACCTAACCTATATTGGGCCTTAACCTAACCTATATTGGGCCTTAACCTAACCTATATTGGGCCTTAACGTAACCCACGTTGCGCCTTAACCTAACCTATATTGTACCTTAACCTAACCCATATTGTACCTTAACCTAACCCATATTGTACCTTAACCTAACCTATATTGGGCCTTAACCTAACCTATATTGGGCCTTAACCTAACCTATATCGGGCCTTAACCTAACCTATATTGGGCCTTAACGTAACCCACGTTGCGCGTTAACGTAACCCACGTTGCGCCTTAACGTAACCCACGTTGCGCCTTAACGTAACCCACGTTGCGCCTTAACGTAACCCACGTTGCGCCTTAACCTAACCCATATTGCGCCTTAACCTAACCCATATTGCGCCTTAACCTAACCCATATTGCGCCTTAACCTAACCCATATTGTACCTTAACCTAACCTATATTGTACCTTAACCTAACCTATATTGTACCTTAACCTAACCTATATTGGGCCTTAACCTAACCTATATTGGGCCTTAACCTAACCTATATTGGGCCTTAACCTAACCTATATTGGGCCTTAACCTAACCTATATTGGGCCTTAACGTAACCCACGTTGCGCCTTAACGTAACCCACGTTGCGCCTTAACGTAACCCACGTTGCGCCTTAACGTAACCCACGTTGCGCCTTAACGTAACCCACGTTGCGCCTTAACGTAACCCACGTTGCGCCTTAACCTA
Organism: Schistocerca americana; assembly: GCF_021461395.2. Lineage (NCBI taxonomy): Eukaryota > Metazoa > Arthropoda > Insecta > Orthoptera > Acrididae > Schistocerca > Schistocerca americana. The sequence continues at coordinate 23,744 of NW_025726473.1, read as the reverse complement.
ACCCATATTGCGCCTTAACCTAACCCATATTGCGCCTTACCCTAACCCATATTGCGCCTTAACCTAACCCATATTGTGCCTTAACCTAACCTATATTGTACCTTAACCTAACCCATATTGTACCTTAACCTAACCTATATTGTACCTTAACCTAACCTATATTGTACCTTAACCTAACCTATATTGTACCTTAACCTAACCCATATTGCGCCTTAACCTAACCCATATTGCGCCTTAACCTAACCCATATTGCGCCTTAACCTAACCCATATTGCGCCTTAACCTAACCCATATTGCGCCTTAACCTAACCCATATTGCGCCTTAACCTAACCCATATTGCGCCTTAACCTAACCCATATTGCGCCTTAACCTAACCCATATTGCGCCTTAACCTAACCCATATTGTACCTTAACCTAACCCATATTGTACCTTAACCTAACCTATATTGTACCTTAACCTAACCTATATTGTACCTTAACCTAACCTATATTGTACCTTAACCTAACCTATATTGGGCCTTAACCTAACCTATATTGGGCCTTAACCTAACCTATATTGGGCCTTAACCTAACCTATATTGGGCCTTAACCTAACCTATATTGGGCCTTAACGTAACCCACGTTGCGCCTTAACGTAACCCACGTTGCGCCTTAACGTAACCCACGTTGCGCCTTAACGTAACCCACGTTGCGCCTTAACGTAACCCACGTTGCGCCTTAACGTAACCCACGTTGCGCCTTAACGTAACCCACGTTGCGCCTTAACCCAACACACGTTGCGCCTTAACCCAACACACGTTGGGCCTTAACCCAACACACGTTGGGCCTTAACCCAACACACGTTGGGCCTTAACCCAACACACGTTGGGCCTTAACCCAACACACGTTGGGCCTTAACCCAACACACGTTGGGCCTTAACCCAACACACGTTGGGCCTTAACCCAACACACGTTGGGCCTTAACCCAACACACGTTGGGCCTTAACCCAACACACGTTGGGCCTTAACCCAACACACGTTGGGCCTTAACCCAACACACGTTGGGCCTTAACCCAACACACGTTGGGCCTTAACCCAACACACGTTGGGCCTTAACCCAACACACGTTGGGCCTTAACCCAACACACGTTGGGCCTTAACCCAACACACGTTGGGCCTTAACCCAACACACGTTGGGCCTTAACCTGCTCTGTAATTGTCATACGACGCGTTAAATTAGTGTGGTGTTGCCTAACTGCAACCCCCGCAATATAGTTTGCTACTCGCACTGCCTGGTCCCCAGAGTATCGCTTCATGTTAAACACCTTGCAGCTATACACTGTAATGCGGATGGCAGCAGGACGTACATGCTCAATGCCCTTCGCAGTTGTTCATTGGCATTTGCATGGCGAAGCACAGCCTACGTTGTGGTACGGCGTGTGTCAACTGTCCGCTGATGTTGTACGTCCAAATCACACACTGTACTGCACATTGGTCCTCATGTACTGAATGATACATCGTGGTACATGTGTGACCGTACCACGACTGCGCCAACAACGGCGAACCATACGGTCCAAATATTGTGCACTCAGCTACGTGTCGTCTCCCTATAAGAGCTGGATTGCAGTATGGTATGCCGTGGATGGCGATCAGCATGAGCCGTCTGTTGATGTAGTGGCGCGTGTTGTCAGACGTAGTCGTCTCTTCTCACACACCGTGATAGCATGGTGCACTGCGTTCCACATCTGCGACATGCGACAGAGGCCGGTTGACAGTCGTTCGCGCAATGGACATCGCATACGTACGGGGGCCACCTTCCACGTGTTCGCGAAGCGTGCACATGTTGTTGCGTGTATGTGGGCAGACATAGTGTGTCGTGACACCTGACACAGGCATGCAACAATCGTTGAATTTGCAAATGGCGATGGACGTCTACGTTTGCTGGTGACGTTACGCAAATGAACAACTGGTAAACGGTTGTGGTGCGGTTGTTCTCGCTAGAGGTGAATCAGTGATGGCGACGATCGGTTGAGCTACCAACCGGTTGTTTCAGCGATACCCACCATGCCCACGAACGTGAATGGCATGTGGGTGTGAAGCGATACGCGGCGGTGGCTGGGTGGGACCGTCCCCGGCCGGTGAGGGGGGGCCTCCCGGCGTGCTGGCCGCGCGGTGCGTGGGCGCACGCGCTACAGCCGGCTGGTGGGGGCGGCCAGTGGCAGGCGCGCCGGCCGACGGAGGCGGCAGGCGGCGCAGCTGCGCGCCGGCGCACCCTGCACGCGGCGCCGTGCGGCCAAAGTAGGTCCTCGCGGGCCCGGTGCGAAGCGCGGTGGACATCTGCAGTGTGCTGGTCCGATTGAGGACTGTGTGCGCTGAGGATGCGCCGCCGCCCGGCGCTCGGCGCCGCGACGCCGTCTGCTGCTCGGTCGCCTCTGCGGTTCTCGCAGGTGGTTTGTATCGCAGCTGTGCGGACGTGTTGGCGCGTGCGCTGTGCTGGGAGAGTTCGCTTCGGCACCCAAGTGGGGCTTTTGTCCTTCTGTGGCGCTGGCGTTGGAGCTGCCGGCCACCGTAGGTGGCGCGTGTTGTCTCCCGCCGGCAATGCCACGACAGCACGCTCCCGGGCCTCTGTCGGCAGCGGCAAGCTCAGTTGGGAGCACGGGTGGTCGCACCTAAAGCGTCTACTCGCCAAACTCCGGGCGATTGCGCCTCTCTCGAACCCGACCAAGTACTTAGGACGGCGCTGCGCGCCGCCGGGACCTGAGAGGGTTTCGAGGTGTATTGTGCAGGGGAGCTCAGCCTCCTCCTGTTTGCAGAATAATTGAGCGGACGCTTGCGTGTTCGCGCGGGCCCCCGGGACACACTCCCGGGCGGCCGGCTGCTCAGCTCTAGTTGACGCAGCTCCCTGGTTGATCCTGCCAGTAGTCATATGCTTGTCTCAAAGATTAAGCCATGCATGTCTCAGTACAAGCCGCATTAAGGTGAAACCGCGAATGGCTCATTAAATCAGTTATGGTTCCTTAGATCGTACCCACGTTACTTGGATAACTGTGGTAATTCTAGAGCTAATACATGCAAACAGAGTCCCGACCAGAGATGGAAGGGACGCTTTTATTAGATCAAAACCAATCGGTCGGCTCGTCCGGTCCGTTTGCCTTGGTGACTCTGAATAACTTTGGGCTGATCGCACGGTCCTCGTACCGGCGACGCATCTTTCAAATGTCTGCCTTATCAACTGTCGATGGTAGGTTCTGCGCCTACCATGGTTGTAACGGGTAACGGGGAATCAGGGTTCGATTCCGGAGAGGGAGCCTGAGAAACGGCTACCACATCCAAGGAAGGCAGCAGGCGCGCAAATTACCCACTCCCGGCACGGGGAGGTAGTGACGAAAAATAACGATACGGGACTCATCCGAGGCCCCGTAATCGGAATGAGTACACTTTAAATCCTTTAACGAGTATCTATTGGAGGGCAAGTCTGGTGCCAGCAGCCGCGGTAATTCCAGCTCCAATAGCGTATATTAAAGTTGTTGCGGTTAAAAAGCTCGTAGTTGGATTTGTGTCCCACGCTGTTGGTTCACCGCCCGTCGGTGTTTAACTGGCATGTATCGTGGGACGTCCTGCCGGTGGGGCGAGCTGAAGGCGTGCGACGCGCCTCGTGCGTGCTCGTGCGTCCCGAGGCGGACCCCGTTGCAATCCTACCAGGGTGCTCTTGAGTGAGTGTCTCGGTGGGCCGGCACGTTTACTTTGAACAAATTAGAGTGCTT
>NW_025726473.1:7500-12500 GCF_021461395.2 Schistocerca americana | reverse complement strand
ATACAATAGTTTCGACTGGAACCGGATTAAACGTATACACGGCGCTGATTAGTAATAGATAGAGCCATCAGAATACAGATAATGTATACAACTGTCCGTATACATGCTGAAAGACTCTGCTCACAATCACACGTCAGCCAGACACTCTTATCACGCACTACTCTCTGCCTGTAACAGGCACACAGACAATATCTAAGCACCAGCATGGAACAACACCCAGTGCATCCTCTCTGCCACATTAGACAATCCACACTATCATAACCAGACCGGGAGGTCCACTCGGAAAACAGAATATCCCACCCTTCCGACAACCACCATTGCTCAGCTAAGCCACCAACACCCACACATGTCCTACACAGGGGTGCACCCAACATCACAATACTGCCTCCTGTCACACCACACAAACAATGGCACGAATGAAAGACACAGGTCTGCCACAAGCATGGAATCAGAGCGCCGCCTGTTATGAGCCAAAGGTGCACCCTGACGTGGCAAATCAGATGATGCCGCAGTCATTTACTTACGATAATCACAATCAACAAACCAGCCCCCCCCCCCCCCGAAAACACCTTTCCTTACAACAATGTGTGCCTTAACCTAACCCGTATTGTGCCTTAACCTAACCCGTATTGTGCCTTAACCTAACCCGTATTGTGCCTTAACCTAACCCATATTGCGCCTTAACCTAACCCATATTGCGCCTTAACCTAACCCATATTGCGCCTTAACCTAACCCATATTGCGCCTTAACCTAACCCATATTGTGCCTTAACCTAACCTATATTGTACCTTAACCTAACCCATATTGTACCTTAACCTAACCCATATTGTACCTTAACCTAACCTATATTGTACCTTAACCTAACCTATATTGTACCTTAACCTAACCTATATTGGGCCTTAACCTAACCTATATTGGGCCTTAACCTAACCTATATTGGGCCTTAACCTAACCTATATTGGGCCTTAACCTAACCTATATTGGGCCTTAACGTAACCCACGTTGCGCCTTAACCTAACCTATATTGTACCTTAACCTAACCCATATTGTACCTTAACCTAACCCATATTGTACCTTAACCTAACCTATATTGGGCCTTAACCTAACCTATATTGGGCCTTAACCTAACCTATATTGGGCCTTAACCTAACCTATATTGGGCCTTAACGTAACCCACGTTGCGCCTTAACGTAACCCACGTTGCGCCTTAACGTAACCCACGTTGCGCCTTAACGTAACCCACGTTGCGCCTTAACGTAACCCACGTTGCGCCTTAACCTAACCCATATTGCGCCTTAACCTAACCCATATTGCGCCTTAACCTAACCCATATTGCGCCTTAACCTAACCCATATTGTACCTTAACCTAACCTATATTGTACCTTAACCTAACCTATATTGTACCTTAACCTAACCTATATTGGGCCTTAACCTAACCTATATTGGGCCTTAACCTAACCTATATTGGGCCTTAACCTAACCTATATTGGGCCTTAACCTAACCTATATTGGGCCTTAACGTAACCCACGTTGCGCCTTAACGTAACCCACGTTGCGCCTTAACGTAACCCACGTTGCGCCTTAACGTAACCCACGTTGCGCCTTAACGTAACCCACGTTGCGCCTTAACGTAACCCACGTTGCGCCTTAACCTAACCCATATTGCGCCTTAACCTAACCCATATTGCGCCTTACCCTAACCCATATTGCGCCTTAACCTAACCCATATTGTGCCTTAACCTAACCTATATTGTACCTTAACCTAACCCATATTGTACCTTAACCTAACCTATATTGTACCTTAACCTAACCTATATTGTACCTTAACCTAACCTATATTGTACCTTAACCTAACCCATATTGCGCCTTAACCTAACCCATATTGCGCCTTAACCTAACCCATATTGCGCCTTAACCTAACCCATATTGCGCCTTAACCTAACCCATATTGCGCCTTAACCTAACCCATATTGCGCCTTAACCTAACCCATATTGCGCCTTAACCTAACCCATATTGCGCCTTAACCTAACCCATATTGTACCTTAACCTAACCCATATTGTACCTTAACCTAACCTATATTGTACCTTAACCTAACCTATATTGTACCTTAACCTAACCTATATTGTACCTTAACCTAACCTATATTGGGCCTTAACCTAACCTATATTGGGCCTTAACCTAACCTATATTGGGCCTTAACCTAACCTATATTGGGCCTTAACCTAACCTATATTGGGCCTTAACGTAACCCACGTTGCGCCTTAACGTAACCCACGTTGCGCCTTAACGTAACCCACGTTGCGCCTTAACGTAACCCACGTTGCGCCTTAACGTAACCCACGTTGCGCCTTAACGTAACCCACGTTGCGCCTTAACGTAACCCACGTTGCGCCTTAACGTAACCCACGTTGCGCCTTAACCCAACACACGTTGGGCCTTAACCCAACACACGTTGGGCCTTAACCCAACACACGTTGGGCCTTAACCCAACACACGTTGGGCCTTAACCCAACACACGTTGGGCCTTAACCCAACACACGTTGGGCCTTAACCCAACACACGTTGGGCCTTAACCCAACACACGTTGGGCCTTAACCCAACACACGTTGGGCCTTAACCCAACACACGTTGGGCCTTAACCCAACACACGTTGGGCCTTAACCCAACACACGTTGGGCCTTAACCCAACACACGTTGGGCCTTAACCCAACACACGTTGGGCCTTAACCCAACACACGTTGGGCCTTAACCCAACACACGTTGGGCCTTAACCCAACACACGTTGGGCCTTAACCCAACACACGTTGGGCCTTAACCTGCTCTGTAATTGTCATACGACGCGTTAAATTAGTGTGGTGTTGCCTAACTGCAACCCCCGCAATATAGTTTGCTACTCGCACTGCCTGGTCCCCAGAGTATCGCTTCATGTTAAACACCTTGCAGCTATACACTGTAATGCGGATGGCAGCAGGACGTACATGCTCAATGCCCTTCGCAGTTGTTCATTGGCATTTGCATGGCGAAGCACAGCCTACGTTGTGGTACGGCGTGTGTCAACTGTCCGCTGATGTTGTACGTCCAAATCACACACTGTACTGCACATTGGTCCTCATGTACTGAATGATACATCGTGGTACATGTGTGACCGTACCACGACTGCGCCAACAACGGCGAACCATACGGTCCAAATATTGTGCACTCAGCTACGTGTCGTCTCCCTATAAGAGCTGGATTGCAGTATGGTATGCCGTGGATGGCGATCAGCATGAGCCGTCTGTTGATGTAGTGGCGCGTGTTGTCAGACGTAGTCGTCTCTTCTCACACACCGTGATAGCATGGTGCACTGCGTTCCACATCTGCGACATGCGACAGAGGCCGGTTGACAGTCGTTCGCGCAATGGACATCGCATACGTACGGGGGCCACCTTCCACGTGTTCGCGAAGCGTGCACATGTTGTTGCGTGTATGTGGGCAGACATAGTGTGTCGTGACACCTGACACAGGCATGCAACAATCGTTGAATTTGCAAATGGCGATGGACGTCTACGTTTGCTGGTGACGTTACGCAAATGAACAACTGGTAAACGGTTGTGGTGCGGTTGTTCTCGCTAGAGGTGAATCAGTGATGGCGACGATCGGTTGAGCTACCAACCGGTTGTTTCAGCGATACCCACCATGCCCACGAACGTGAATGGCATGTGGGTGTGAAGCGATACGCGGCGGTGGCTGGGTGGGACCGTCCCCGGCCGGTGAGGGGGGGCCTCCCGGCGTGCTGGCCGCGCGGTGCGTGGGCGCACGCGCTACAGCCGGCTGGTGGGGGCGGCCAGTGGCAGGCGCGCCGGCCGACGGAGGCGGCAGGCGGCGCAGCTGCGCGCCGGCGCACCCTGCACGCGGCGCCGTGCGGCCAAAGTAGGTCCTCGCGGGCCCGGTGCGAAGCGCGGTGGACATCTGCAGTGTGCTGGTCCGATTGAGGACTGTGTGCGCTGAGGATGCGCCGCCGCCCGGCGCTCGGCGCCGCGACGCCGTCTGCTGCTCGGTCGCCTCTGCGGTTCTCGCAGGTGGTTTGTATCGCAGCTGTGCGGACGTGTTGGCGCGTGCGCTGTGCTGGGAGAGTTCGCTTCGGCACCCAAGTGGGGCTTTTGTCCTTCTGTGGCGCTGGCGTTGGAGCTGCCGGCCACCGTAGGTGGCGCGTGTTGTCTCCCGCCGGCAATGCCACGACAGCACGCTCCCGGGCCTCTGTCGGCAGCGGCAAGCTCAGTTGGGAGCACGGGTGGTCGCACCTAAAGCGTCTACTCGCCAAACTCCGGGCGATTGCGCCTCTCTCGAACCCGACCAAGTACTTAGGACGGCGCTGCGCGCCGCCGGGACCTGAGAGGGTTTCGAGGTGTATTGTGCAGGGGAGCTCAGCCTCCTCCTGTTTGCAGAATAATTGAGCGGACGCTTGCGTGTTCGCGCGGGCCCCCGGGACACACTCCCGGGCGGCCGGCTGCTCAGCTCTAGTTGACGCAGCTCCCTGGTTGATCCTGCCAGTAGTCATATGCTTGTCTCAAAGATTAAGCCATGCATGTCTCAGTACAAGCCGCATTAAGGTGAAACCGCGAATGGCTCATTAAATCAGTTATGGTTCCTTAGATCGTACCCACGTTACTTGGATAACTGTGGTAATTCTAGAGCTAATACATGCAAACAGAGTCCCGACCAGAGATGGAAGGGACGCTTTTATTAGATCAAAACCAATCGGTCGGCTCGTCCGGTCCGTTTGCCTTGGTGACTCTGAATAACTTTGGGCTGATCGCACGGTCCTCGTACCGGCGACGCATCTTTCAAATGTCTGCCTTATCAACTGTCGATGGTAGGTTCTGCGCCTACCATGGTTGTAACGGGTAACGGGGAATCAGGGTTCGATTCCGGAGAGGGAGCCTGAGAAACGGCTACCACATCCAAGGAAGGCAGCAGGCGCGCAAATTACCCACTCCCGGCACGGGGAGGTAGTGACG